>NC_057728.1:821588-904955 GCF_004010195.1 Chiloscyllium plagiosum | reverse complement strand
TTTTTCCCATGTTGACAAAGATGGAATAATTAAATCACTAATGTAGTTCAAATTTTTATTGAATTAATAGTCAGAAGGAGTAACCTACTAGGAAGACCAACAATTGCGAGGATCGCAACCAGCTTGCTTCACCCAAAGCATAAACCTTATCTGCGTTGCTAATGATGGCCAAACTTGAAAAGTACCATGAAGACCCAAAGACAACTTCAATCCCTTGCTTTAATATTTAAGTCTGTTGCTGTCAGATTCTGGTCTGCCTAACCCTCACTGCACAGCTGATGATTCCTTATCGTGTCGCAAGTGATGCTCCCACTGTTACTTTGGGAAAACACAGGGTTAGGCATCACTTCGTAGTAGAAGGTGGATTATGGCTATTGGGAGAATTTGGATTCATGCAGACTGAAATTAACTGACGTGAATGTACGGACAGTTTCGGTTCACCGTTTTCCAATGAAATCTTTCTATTGTGAAAATGCTGCTCCTTTAACTCGGAAAATTTTTCCTTAGCTTCTTCCACTGGGATCATAAAAGCTGAAGTTCCGATATTTATGGAACATTCTACATGGAAAAAACTTCAAATTATTTTTTTTCGAAGATACGTGTGCAATGAAAGAAGAATGCCACTTATCGCACTTCATGTGTTGTTTTGATTAGGTTTTATCAAGATATTTTGTTTGCACCTGCTGCTCAAGTTTTAGATACACACCAAGAGAAGATGCTGGGAACATTTTTTTTCTGATATGTCTCCAGTAAGAATTCGGATTTTATTCTACCTGTCATTGCAAAAGTTGTGTTTATGGAAAGTTGCAATTAACTGCAGCAGTATCATTCAGTTGTTATATATTCGATTTGGTTTTCAGACAAGTTATTCTAAATGCAATTCTCTTTGGTTCATGTTTCAATTAGTAAATGCATTCTGTGTCATTTAATACCGAGTGGTTGGGCCAGCTACATCACTCCTGGAATATCCACTGTACATCTGCTTAAAACAGTTAGAAATGTGAGGGTCTGGGGTACCTTCTTCAAGTGTTTCGACCGGATCTGTCCTGGTCTGTATCCCTATCACGTATTAATAATGTTTACTCAGTCTTCCTGGTACTTATTGGGATTAATTATGGAAATAATGATGGCAGGAGCAGAGGGACTGTCGGTAATCAGTCCATCCTAATTCAACATGAAGATCTACCAGATGTCTGGAGAGTTGGAAATATCTATCTTTAACTGAAAAAGGAGAAGAAGTAAACAGTATAATCAAGTCCACTAACTTGTTGTTATTTATTAAACATTTCGGAAATATTTGGAATCCTAAACGCCGGGAAATAAGTTGATGTTTTGAAAATATTTATCTTTGAAGGACAACATGCCTCTATTGGAAAAGGAAATGTTGTGCCAAATTCACTCAGCTCATTGGCTTAGCTTCACGTCAAAACATGTTCATTTGCATTTACTGTCCTGGTTAGAAGAGTGGCAATCAAATTGAATGCACGGAATAGATAATCTGGACATTACATCGACTATAACATTGAAAATTAGATGGAATGTGGGAAGATCGTTGCTGTGATGATATTCTGGAGAAATCAGTTTTTTTTAAATCTCAGTCGCAAAGCCTTCATGTGGCGGAATGGCTCAGTGATTAGACTGCAGCCTCACAGAGGCAGTTCCCGGGTTAAGACCAGAATTGGATGACTGGCTTGTGTGGAGCATGTTTTCGTTCTCCCAATGTCTGTTTGGGTTTTTTCCGTATGCTTCGGTTTTCTCCTGCAGTCCAAAAATGCGCTGCCTACGTGGTCTGTACATGTTAAATTGCCCACAGTGTCCAGAAGCATGTAGGTTAGCAAGGGTTACGAGGACAGTTTGGAAGTGAGTCTGAGTGCAATGGTCTCAGAGGGTCAATGTGGAATTGCTGAGCTGAATGCCCTGTTTCCACATGTAGCGAATCTATACTGCGTGCAACGTAGAATGCAGAATACCTCAGGTGTAAGGATTGTGGGCAGACGATATCAATTTAATGGGTCAGTTGTAAAAGGGAAAAGGAGCTTACTTGGTGTGCTTTCTTTATTATTAGAAATATAATGGCATACGATTGTCAAAATGCAGTCAGCGTCGAGAGTTTATAGAAATGTAGATTACAAAATGACAGAAGTGATGTTCAAACTTCATAAATAGTTATTTGGTCCTCATCTATGATATTACATCAACATCTCTCAGTGATCATTCTCACCGTATTATTTGCTCCAATCTCTCATTCCGATAATTGTGTGCTACGATCTCCTGTTTCTATTCTCCAGGTCGATTTGTATTTTTGATACGGAACAAATCCATAGTCCAAAACGTTGTCATTCAGTTGTTTACAAATTTCATGCATGTCATTTCTTTTATCACAAGAAATATGTTTCTAACAGTGAGTGTGCAATACCTCTACTCCATGAGTTAAGAATGTTGTGGAGTGAAATGATATCGATGTATTCAGTAGAAAGTTGGATTTTCATTGGAGAAGAAAAAATGTGTAGATATATGGAAGGAACCTAAGAGATAGGTCAGTTGGAGAGCTTGTGCACATAACATGGACTGAAGGGCCTTCATCTTAGTTACAATAATTTAATGTTTTTATGATACTTATTCGAATGAACAGCCACCTGAAGAGACAGGCTTGCTTGATGCAGGGCGCACCATGTTCAGCTGTTAGTAATCGCTTCCACGGAAGATAAGTCCTCATGACCTCATACCATACATCACGGAATGCTGAAGAAGGCAAGTGAGAAAATTGTTGAAACTTTGCCCGACATATTTGTTACATGTTAAGTCACGGGGATGTGCAAGACGCCTGGAGACTAACAATAACGTTTTTTCAAATTTTCGACAAGAATAATTCATGAACGTACAGGCCATTGAGTCTTACAACAATAGCAGAGAAATTAGTGCAGACGTGTCTTAGAAATAGGACATTTAGAATAGAAAAAAATGAACTTATACACAACACTCAGACAACACCAGGTTATTGTCCAACAAGTTCAATTGGAAGCACTAGCTTTCGAAGAGCTTTCAATATTTTACATAACAGATTTAACAACTATCAAGATTGGTTCCATATATCATCTCTGTTGCATGACTCTGAAATATTTTGCGATAAATGTTGTGTCTAATGATCTTCTCCGAAAATGATCTGATGGAGGAACAGCGCTCTGGAATTTCTTGCTTTCAAGTTAACCTGTTGGACTATAACCTGGGGTTGTGTGATATTTAACTTTGTTCACCCAAGTCCAACACCGACACCTGCACATTATTATTAGTAAAAACATTTAGTCTGCGTGCAGAGAAGGTCGCATCTCACAAATTGGATTATTGTTTGAGGAAATGACAAAGATGGTTAATGAGCACAGAGCAAGGTATGTTTCCTCTGTGGACTTTTGGAAAACGTTTGACAAATTTATTCAAGTCAGGCTGATAAAAAATGTAAAGTCACATGAGATCCACTGTGAGATACAAACATTAATTCAAAGAAGCCTTACTCATAGAAGACTGAACATACATTGGAACAATAATTTCCAGACTGCAAACATTGGCAAGTATGTACCGTAAGGATCAATGCTCTGTAACCTGTAAATGATTTGGACGAGAATGCAGGTGCCCTGATAAAGAAATTTGCCATTAATAAAAAGATTTTCGTATCTAAGTACTGTTATGAGGATTGCAAAGAAGACAGCATCGCGTTAATGGGCTCGAGACCTGCACGGAGAAAATACATTTGGTAATGATGTAAGTCTGATATCGAACACAGGAGGAAAGTATAGGTAAATTGCATCAACCATGGCATCAATAGACAAAGAGATGCGAGTTTAGAGGTCCCAGTTTTCTGGAAGTGGTAACGAAAATAGTTAAGGTCGTCAAGAATGCATACGTCATGCTGGGCTTCGTTATTCGGGCATAGGGTATAATAACTAGCAAGTATGTTGCACATTGATGGAACTTCAGATCTGCCCCTTTCAGAATAGTGTGTATAATTCTCTTTGTCACGCGACCAGTGGGATGTGTAGGCTTTGGAGCGGCTACACAGCTGGCTTATCGAGATGTTACCCATTTGTCAATGCATTAGCTGTGAGGATAGCTTTGATAATTAAACTTGATTGAATTCAGTTAAAAGTTGGAGGATGACGGGCAATCCGATAAAAGCTTTGAACATTAGACAAGAGTTTGATTAATGGATAGTTCGTGTCTTTTTATCCCAAGTTTGAAATATCAATTACGTGGGAACATAGAGTTAACATGAGAGCACTTAAGACGAAAGGAGATGAGAGAGGCGAGTTTTGACTTTGTACGCAGAAAGTGCGAAGTGCTGGGAGTACACATCCAGACGATTGTGAAGGTCGAAACAATGGCACCATTTAACCATCATCTTGCCAGGTTTCTGAACAGTCAGGCAAAGGAGAGATACGGAGCACACAGAGACAAACGATATTTAGTTTAGAAAGGCAATACCTGTTGGGGTAGTCTTTAACCATCATCTTGCCAGGTTTCTGAACAGTCAGGCAAAGGAGAGATACGGAGGACACAAAGACAAACGATATTTAGTTTAGAAAGGCAATACCTGTCGGGGTAGTCTTGGGAATTCCTGTTCCGGTGCTGTCGAGGTCTTTGCTCTTTAACTCTAAAATTACAATGTTCAAGAAGCTCAACTCATGCTGACGGTAAATACCTTGTTTTCCGTTGAGGCAACTCACAGCGTCTTGCACTCAATTTTCTGCTGAGTAACTTCGCAGCTACATTTATGTTGATGACAATCCAACACAGCTAGTTTTGCATTCTGTGTATTACTCGAAGTAGAGCAGACAGATTTTGTCATTTTCACATCTCATATGTAAGGGTATTTAATGTTTCTACTTGTCCATTCTGACTATTTTCACTCCCTTTGTCTTATGCTTTGGTCACATCCGTGATATTCTCTCCTGTTGTATTTGTCCCCCTGAGACCTTCTTCCCCGGACATACACATCTATATGCGTGTTTTTTTCATAAGTACTGTTTCATTTCCGTTGAGTAATTAAGACCAACCATGTATGTCTCTAGAATTTACTTCGTTTCTCTCTGCGTAGCTGTTGCCAGACCTGTGAAATTTCTCCAGTTTTTTTTTATCTAATTCTCAACATTTATCGTGGTACAACACAGGGTAAACCCTTCAGCAAATTTAAAAACAGACATGCAGCAAAGCTCACCTCGTGCCGTGATCTCTTCAGTTTCGAGTGGCGAAGCGTTATCACAAATACCATTATTTAAAGATAAAAATGACAATTTTATTCTTTAAGCCCAAAAGAGAACATTAAACAACAACTTGTTACAAGTTCTTTCTCGTAACACTGTTTTTACCACACATACTGCAATACTGGTATTATAAAATCCCCCTTAAATTTATGGCAAATCTATTTTCAAAACCATTTGTCATCTTTGGGTTCGAACGTCCTTTGGTAGTTCCTTTAGGTCGTCTTCGGTCTTCTGCTGCACAACGTTCGTGTAGCCAAGTAAATGTCAGAGAGCTATTCTGCTGGTCGTCTGTTGGTGCTTGGCAGATCTTTGCTGTCAGTTACGACCTTTCTCTTTCCTTCTAAACCTTCGTGTCAAATTTGAGAATCACCTTCAAATCCCAAAACCTCTTTCCAAACTTAAGATCCATTTTTCTTCCTGTTAGTTTTCCACAAGTCACCAAAAGTAAACACATTTTCTCAGTTAAGCTCTATTTCAGTATCTCGGTCACTAAACTGCGAGATTTTAAATCTACTGGGTTTTCTCGCACGGCACATAGACTCAATGCTGTCCAAATTACACACAAAATCTGTCTAAACCTTACCAACTGAGGAATCCGAGAACCAAACTGTTCACAAACTGGCAATGAGCCCTAAAGACAGTGGACTAGCTCATTGGTTTGATGTAATCGAAAAGAGTAAAATTCAAATACCATTGGATTTTGGTATATTTGGCATGATTTAAACTGATTGTCTGAATTGTAATTTATTGTTAACCATAATGATGTGGCTCCAGGTATTTGGTTTACAATCCAATGTTACATTTTTTAATTCTTTCAGTACGCTCTGTACCAGCGAAATGTTACAGCTCCCTTAAAGATACAGTACATCTTTACAACTTTATAACAACTCCCCCTTTCATTTCATATAAGTCATCATGAAGAAAAGTTGGCTTCTTTTTTTTATATTCCTTAAGCACATTGCCGTGACATACATAGAACTTTAATCTAAGTTCATCTTACCTTGTGTCTGTGTGCGCATGTATGTTAGTGTGCATGTCAGTTTGTGTACGTGCACAAACATTTGAGAGAAACTTATCTCATCTAAACGTTATCAGTTAGTTCTGCGAAACCTCATCAGCAATTACATTCTTACAACTCGCAACATTTATGTCTGTAAATTAAAAATGTGTAGCGTAAGACTCCAATTAAATATGCTCATAATCTTGTTTTGCAAACATTCCAAGTATGTCAGGGTTCTTGTAAACCATGAACACAGTTGTCTCCGATGCATTGCTCGTGACATGCACATTAAAATGTTTTAAGGACTTTACAGACTCAATGATTCTTTTTCGATCGTGGAGTATTTTTTTCTGGTGCATGTTGAGTTTCTTTGAGAAGAAACCAACTAGCAGTACAATGCTCTCATCATCTTCCTCTGCAATGCAGCTAAAACTCCTATGTCAATAACAGCTTTGAAGGGTTCGAAACGTTTGGTGTCATTCAAACTTGTGTGATGGTTAATATGGTGTTCAAATGTGCAAATCCTCCTGGCATTATTCTGTCCGTGGAAATGTTCTGTTCTTCTTCATCAAATCTGTTAATGGTACCTCTCCATTGATGATCTTTAGACTATCTTCAGATAGAATGTGCTTAGTCTCTAAAACCGAAGCATATCTTTGTTTGAGATTGAGTGATAAAATTCCTCGACGGCATTCGTCTTTACATTCCATGCGATCAAACTTCCATGACCGATGTTATGTCTCAAGAACGTCACCACTTCTTTCGTGAATTCAGTTGTATGGAAGTTTTTACTGGTTTTGCTACTCTTAGTCGTTCAACGAGATCTGCTACTGTACCATGCAATATTTCCAGCACTCATCAAAGACCAGTGCATTATCCAAGTAAATTGAACTTCTTTAAACCCAGCCACAGCTTTCGAATTTGGCGGGTCCATTCTTCATTCCAAAATGCATCACTTGACATTAAAAAAAACATTTATTTCACTATCTCTGATTAAGGTACCTGCCAGTAACCACGCAGGAGTTCTAATTTGGTAATATTAATAGGTTGTACAACTTTTTCCATGCAGTTCTCCAATATTGGTATTGGATATATATCTAATTCTGTTACAGCGTTGACCTTCTAGTAATCCAGGCATAATCGTTGAGTCCCAATTCGTTTTGGAACTAAGACGATCGGTGTACGCCACTTGCTCTGACTTGTTTCAATCTCTGTTGAGAATGGTTTCCACCTCAATTAGGACGTGTCTGCCTTTGAAGGGGGAATCCTATTCGTGTGTTCTTTCATCTGAACAGCATGTGCTGTTCTACATCATGTGCAATAGCATAAGTGTTCTCAATTTGATTCCGACATCTGCCCTCATACTGACGTAACAAAACGTTCTCGTGTATTTCTTGCTTTCTTGCTTCCTGAAGAAGGGCTTATGCCCGAAACGTCGATTCTCCTGTTCCCTGGATGCTGCCTGACCTGCTGCGCTTTTCCAGCAACACATTTCCAGCTCTGATCTCCAGCATCTGCAGACCTCACTTTCTCCTCTGCGACAGATAGTTAACTAACCTACTCCACTCGTCAAGGGCTATATTTAAAAAATATATATTTTGAGGAACATCAAAATTCACACTTTCTGAATTTCATTCCTCAATCTGCAGGGCAGTAAGTATAAACTGTTTCTTCAGTTCTTTCTCTCACATATAATAGGGTTTCAACAAGTTCTCGAGACATACCACAGTGATTTTTTTCATCTGGCATCTTAACTAGATAGTTCACCTGATACATTCCTTTTTCTCAGTTTGATAGGGACCAAAGAAATCTGGATTTGAACATTGGTTATATCAGTAACACGTAATCCCCTTGGATTTTTCAACTGCGACCTGTTTCATTGTTGGATGTGCCCTCCGTCGGTGCTGTTTAGCTAACTCACCTATTCGATTTAATCGTTCCATCACATCCGATGCAGGTGTGAGATCTCTGAATTCGCTGCTGTCAAATTCTCTTAAATTAATTTCAAAGGACCGCTCACTTCATGTCCGAAGTTAACTCGAAGGTTGCAAAGTGAATTGATTCGTTTGGCGCCTCTCCAATCACAAACAAAACTGTTGGGACATCATTATCCCAATTATTCAGGTAATTCTGACAGTACACTCTCAACATGGTCTTCAATGTCTGATACCACATTTCTAAAGATCACTCAGGATGATATGGCACTTGATTCAAAGTTCTGCATATCTGAGCTATACCTCCTTAAACAGCCTAGCAGTAAAACGTGTCCTTTCATCTGCATAGCCCATACGGTATGAAGAAAGCTAATAACTTCTCGACCAACCTTTTTGCATTGAAACTCCGTAATGGAATTGCAACTGGAAATGTGGTTGACACATTCATTATGGTTCGCAAGTATTGATTCACATGTTTAGTTCGCGGCTGAGGACCTACACAATCAATATAACCAGAGTGAAATGTGCTTCAAATGCGGGAATTTGAACAAAGGCGCTGGTTTCAGTACCGCCTGTGGCTTGCTCACTATTTTGTCATGTGTGGCAGGTAAGGCCAAAGGTAATCACATTCTTGTGCATTCTACCTCCATGAAAAAGTTTTTGTGCCTGAGTCTAAGTCTTTCATACCCCAAGGCGACCTCCTACAGTTCGGTCGTGTGCTACGCGTAACATCTACTATCTAAGTTATTGCCAACACAATCTGGTGCATTTCGGCCCATTTCTCCTCTGCATTAACCTGTCGTGGTCTCTGTTCCTGTGTAAAAATTATATATTTTCGGTAATTACCCTCAGGAGTATATTCGGCCTCCTTTACGGAATATGCCTCCTATATATCTTTTATCGTTTTGTCTTCCTGTTGCAAATCTTTTAGTCTTTAAGAATCTGAACACCTCTTTCTGATCCTCTACCCGTTCAGGTGTGTCCAACACCTTTGCATCAAACAGGGTGACCGCGAATTGAACTTCAATTTTTTCATCTCTATCCTTAGTTTTTGCTCGTGCTGTGACTTCTGATAGTGAGATCTGGTTCATACACAATCTGAGAAAATGCCAGCATATTTCTGTTTTCACTCGTCAGATTCTTTGAATTCCTTGGGGTTCTTCAAAAAAAGGGAAATCACTCCGACCATGAAATTTGCTAATTCATTACCAACAGAGAACTGAATTCCTGGAATTGAGTCTCTGTCAATCAGTCGCACCGTAAATTCCTCAGTCTTCGGTTACCAGTCCAACCTAACGCTAGTAGGGAACGCGAGATTTCTGTCCATGTAGATTCCAAGAACGCCGCTTAACACTGACACCCTCCTCAAAGTATGTATAAACATACGCACAACTACAATAAATCAGCTTTTCTCAAGCTACCACACAAATGAAACTTAAGGCACCTCTACATAATGAGTGAAATGAACAATCAGAAAGTTCACTCATCCCTTATGATCAATGACTGGTTAGATCCTGTATCTCTCAAAATTATAACTTCCCTTCCTTCTCCCCCCGTTCGGTCAGCATAAACTTTACACACACAGGGGAATTATTTATAGAGGTCAAGTAATAACTCAATTCCCAGCCCCTGCCTGGGCTGTGCATTATCCTTCAGCCCCTCAGCTTTTATTGGGCTTTCCTTTACTATCTTCATTAATGCCACCGGCTTATCTTCTTTTGCTGCATCTTTTCCCACGTTGCCTCTGTTTAACGACCTGGTCTGTGACTTTATTTGTCCAAATGTATCACAATTGAATCATGTAAGGCCTTTCACGATCTTCGTCCCATAGTGGACTTTTTTAAACCTGTGGTAAACGCTTACCAGTGTTCTCTACTCCTGGTTTTGTAGTGGAGGATTTCCTCCTTTCCCACCTTCTATCTCTCACACGGCAAGATTCTGCCTGAAATCTCATCTTATGCACCAACATGTATTCATCACTTCCTGAAATTTCTGTTCCACCAGGTGAATTCTTACCATCTCTGGAAGTGATTTATTAAACTCCACCATCAGAATAGTATTTCCTGCAGCCTCATATGTCCAATCTATTTTTAAGGCACGCATTGAAGCATCAAAATGCCGACGTTTAATTGTTTCGAACTCAACATAAGTCTAACTTGGTTGCTTCTTTATGTTTCTGAACCATTGTCTGTGCACTTCTGGTACCAATTCAGAAGCATTTCAATTAGCTTGTTTCACCTCTTTATAATCATTTGACCTCTCATCTGAAAGCTCGCAAATGTCTCACTAGCTCTGCCTACCAGTTTAGTCTGTACCAGCATTACACACATATCCTCAAATCGCTCAATCTCCCTCGCCATTTGTGCAATGAAGGAAATAAGGAATTCAACGTCTTTCTCATTAAAAATGTGGCAGAGATTCGACATACTTGTATACATCACTCCGTTCTGTTTTAGCCTTCTCCCTGTTAAATTGACTTTGCTGACTAAGTGACAAATTCTCATATTCAAACTCTCTCTCTCGTTGTGTCTTACTTTCTACTTTCTCTCTATCTCTCAATTAATTGAATTAATCTCTCAAATTGTTTTTATTTACACACGAACCAAAGTTGTAAATGCGGAAACAAGCACTACTCGACACTATTCGCTCTGATACATCCGTTTGTTTCACCGGGTGATGTCAAAAATTTGGTCTGAATTCCTTTCTCCTGTACTCTACCACTGTGGAATTGATTGAACAGTAACATCTATTCTCTGAGCAAGGTGCAATGTGTTGAAGTTCATATACATCACTTTAATTGTCCTTGAGCGACAACATATACCTGCAGTTACCCCCATTCTGATTCAGACTGCAGTGACCACCCTGTATCATCGAGAAGGACAGAGGCAAAGTTCCCCATTATTAGGTAAGATTCTCTCTTTCCCAGCACCTTTGCAACTTTCACTCTGTCTCAGATGAAATAATTTGATCAAGGTTACCAACAGAACGTTAGTTCCTCTGCGTGCGTGATTTCAATTTTTCACACCCTACGACACCTTCTATAATTACAAATCATGACATCCCTAATCCCCTGCCCCGCAATGCCATGTTTGACAAGGAACCGAAGAGCATATTTGTGCTGCTCTCCCCCAGCACTGTCTGTCAGTTGAAGAAGCGTGAGTCGAGGCGCCAATCGACATAACACAGCATGGGGGGGGGGGGGGGGGGGGTTGGGGGTGTGGGGGGGAGTATCGCTGCCTTCTGGGAGCAGGGAGTTAGAATGGGAATAAGTTGCTAATAAACCTCAGCACTGTTTTTCCTCCCCAAAGCAACAAAAATTCTTTAATTAAAATAAAACATATAACTATTTTATTGTTAACACAACTGGCATGAAGCTGGTTCATTGGTTTAACGGAATAACTTTCGCCTCGGGAAGAGAACGCAAATGTGGGCAGGGCTGGGTTCAAATTCCATTTGGTTCAATTATTCATGAAGGAAGCGTGATTTCAATTCTGATCAAGACACAAAAGCTGAAAACATACAGAATCAGCTACGAGAATTGCTTCGTTGATGCAGTTATTGAGCTAGCGGCATGGTGGCACTCTCGTCAGCACTGCTGCCTCACAGCCTCATATAATCGAGGTTCGATTCCAGCCTGGGGCAATTGTTGCTATGGACTTTCCTTCCACAGTCAAAAAATGTGCTGGGAAGGTGGTTTGGCTATATTCAATTTCCATAATGTTGGGTGCGTGAGCTCGAGAGAAATGGGTCGGAGTGGCTTACTCTTCCTAGTGTCGGTGTGGACTTGTTGGCCCGAATGGCCTGTTTCCACACTGTTGGGAATCTAATGTAATGAATGAGCTCTCGAAGTTCCAATAATCCAGCTACGTGCACGGCCTGGGCGAAATACCTTACTATGTCTCATGTTATGTCCTTTCACATTATGATCCGTGTGTCCGTGATTACATTGATATTCCTAGACTTACTCTGAAACACAATGTTCCCAAGTATTGGAGTGATGCAGGCGTAGTCTGCCAGGCCCATAATTATCAGGTCAATAAATCGAAGCTATCCTCTGCTAGTCGCTACATGCGCATGTCTCCTGTGGAAGGGCTCAGTTCTGAACACTGCCTTTTGGTCAATTCACTGCTTCACGCAACTTCCCACATCTGAAAGAAATAGCTCATGTTTATGCAGTAGCCAAAGGTACACATGTGAGGTGACATGCTTGTGGAGGTCTCAGTGGTCGCCTCCTATTTTCTGTCGGTCTTCTTTGAACTGGAACATATATCGTCTTCTCTGAGGTGGAAATGAACTGGGGAAGTTAAAATACAGTACTTGCAGGTTTGTACATTACCTGCAGTAATCCCCCACCCGAGTGCCGACTTAAGTGACGAGAGGAACAACATGTGGGAGACAGTATAACTACTCAGACACATTTCCACAACGTTAGAACAGAGACCACGGCTTGGGTATAACCTCAGATAAAAACAAGTGAAAGAGACTCGGTGTGAATCGAAGGGCTGAAGGGCTTCTGTCTGCACGTGTGTGACTCCAGGCATTGATGCAGTCCGTCTCCCTGCCTTCGGGACAGAGCAGCTCACAGAGAAACAATAGCTCATTTTTAACCCACACTTCCGCAATGAACTGTCTGCAGCCTCGCACTTCGGGCTGCGGGGATGGCTTTCAATGAGTGACGGGTTCACTCCGATTCTCTTCATCTGGAACAGCCTGAACTCTGCTGTTAACTGCTGCCCTCTCACAGCAAACAAAGCGACTCAGAGATTGCAAAAGCATTTTCTGCAGGGTTGCGATGAGAAGATGGCTTCTGGACACGAAACAGATAGCACAAACAGAACTCTATCATAATAATGTACCTGAGGGAAGATACTAGCGTTTCCATTTCCTTCTTTCCGGTCAGCTGAGCATCTTTCCATCTCACTACTAACATACGTCTGCAGAAAATCCTGCTCATTGCAGTAACTGACTCCTCCCTCAACAAATGAATGCCACATAGCAGAAGATCGAATTTGCGTCAGCCGTCCCATAGCACAGCTTGCAAGTAGAAACAACATGGATTAATTAATCGCCAGTGGAGAAACCCTGGTCCCTGGGGAAGAGGCACACTGCAGAGACAGGGAGCAGGGAGACAGAATGAGAAGCAGATATCCTGGAAATACTTTGCTGCTTGGAATTCCTAGAGCAATGTGGAATGTATTTCATGCTGTGAAAGCCTCAGCTGTTTCCTGTCCTGTCAAGTTGAGTCTTTCGGTCATTGGTCAAGTGGAATGATTCTCGCTTTGCGCCTCCTGCAATAGAAACGTGCGAGAGATCCCGGGTTTAGTTACCCGTTCGAACCTTCTAAGAGAAAAATATTACGCGAAGGATATATAACAGATGTTTTTAAATGCATGGAGGCGGGACAGATGGAAGCAAGATGAAGAAAATACTCCCTCACTTGGAAGTAATGAGAACGATTAGGCAGAGATTTAGAGTGGTTGGATAACGAATAGAAAGAATCAGGAGAAAATACAATCGCCCAGGTACTGCAGAGTATATTTTAAAAGAATGACACGTAAGAAGGTGAACGGATGGAATAGATGGGAACTTGAGTCTGAGATATCCCAAATGTTACAGAGCACGGGTTAGGGAAGGACCTGACTGTAAGCTGAATATTATGGCAGGATAGAGTCATCCAGAAGTACAGCATGGAACCTATTCTTTCATTCGAACTAATCCATGTCGACCAGACATCCTGAATTTATTTCGTCCTGTTTGCAAGCATTTGACTCATATCGTTCTCAACCTTTCCTTTTATATGCCCATCCATATGTCTTTTTAATGTTTTGATTGAACCAAACTCCTCCACTTTATTTGGGAGCTTATTCCATGCAGCACTTCCATCTTTGTGGAAACGTTATTCCTCGTGTTCTTTTTAAATATTTCCCCTCAACGTCCACTGATGCACTGAAGTCATGACTCGCCCTTGCTGACAAAAAAGACATTGTCCATGTACCCTATCCATGCCCTTCATGATTTTATGAACCTCTAAAGGGTCATATGTCAACATGGCGTTTAGCGAAAATAGCCCGAACCTATTCAGCCTCTCCCTATAGATCATAACCTGGCAAATCTTTTCTGAGATATTTCAATATTCACAACACTCTTTCGGTAGCAAGGTGACCAGAACTGCACGTAGTATTCCAAAAGAAGCCAAACCAATGTCCTCGGTAACATCATCAGTGGCGACCTCCAAGTGAAGCGAAGCTGTGATCTCCTGCTTTCTATTTATATGTTTGTCCAGGATGGGGTTCCTGGGATTTGTGGTGATGTCATTTCCTGTTCGTTTTCTGAGGGGATGATAGATGGTACCCAGATCTATGTGTTTGTTTATGGTGTTGTGGTTGGAGTGCCAGGCCTCTAAGAATTCTCTGGCATGACTTTGCTTAGCCTGTCCCAGGATAGGTGCGTTGTCCCAGTCGAAATTTTTTTTTCTTCCGTGTGTAGGGCTACGAGGGAGAGAGGGTCGTGTCTTTTTGTGGCTAGGTGGTGTTCGTGTATCCTGGTGGCTATTTTTTTCCTGTTTGTCCTACGTAGTGTTTGTCGCAGTCCTTGCATGGAATTTTGTAGGTGATGTTGGTTTTGTCCATGGGTTGTACTGGGTCTTTTGAGTTTGTTAGTTTTTGTTTGAGAGTGTTTGTGGGTTTGTGTGCTACCAGGATTCCGAGGGGTCTTAGTAGTCTGCCTGTCATTTCTGAAATTTCTTTGATGTATGGTAAGGTGGTTAGGGTTTCTGTCTGTGTTTGGTCTGCTTGTCGTGGTTCGTTCTTGAGGACTGTTTTTTTGAGTATCTGTTCTTCTTGAATACGTTGCATAGGTGGTTCTCCTCTGTTTTCCGAATTTCGTCTGTGCTGCAGTGTGAGATGGCTAGTTAGAATAGTGTTTTGATACAGCTTCGTTTGTTTGTGTTGGGATGGTTGCTGGTGTAGTTAAGTATTTGTTCAGAGTTTGTCGGTTTTCTGTATATGCAGGTTTGTAGTTCTCCATTGTCAGTTCTTTCGACTGTGACGTCCAGGAATGCGAGTTTTCTGTCCGTTTCTTCCTCCTTGGTGAACGTTATGCCTGTGACGGTGTTGTTCATGATTTTAAATGTCTCTTCTATCTTGTTTCGTTTTGTGATGACAAAGGTGACTTCTCTGTAGCGGACCTAGATTTTTGGTTTGATGGTTGGTAGGGCTGTTTGTTCTAGTCTTTGCATTACCGCTTCTGCTGTGAATCCTGATAGCGGAGATCCCATGGGTATGCTGTTGATTTGTTTGCGGATTATGTTGTTGAAGGTGAAGTGGGTGGTGAGGCACAGGTCCACTAGCTTCATGATGTTTTCGTTGGTAATGTGATTGATGGTGGTTGGGGTGTATGTGATGGTCTCTTCTAAAAGTATGGCAAGTGTTTCCTTTGCCAGGTCGATGTTGATGGAGGTGAAGAGTGCTGTTACGTCGAATGAGATCATTGTTTCGTCTTCCTCTATTTTGGTGTTTTGATGATTTTTTAGGAATTCCTGGGTGGAGTGGATGGAGTGCTGTGACTCTTTTACTAGGTATTTCAGTCTTGCATGTACTTCTTTGGCCAGTCTGTAAGTTGGTGTTCCGGGTAGGGAGACTATGGGTCTGAGGGGTCTCCTGGTTTATGCATGTTTGTGGGGTGTTGGTCCCGTCTGGTTTCGGTTTTTGGAAATCCGTCTTGTTTAATTGTCAGGAATTCGGGATGAAGGGCTTTTGCCCGAAGGGTCGATTCTCCTGCACCTCGGATGCTGCCTGACCTGCTGTGCTTTTCCAGCAGCGCAATCTCGACTCCTAACTCATGTGCCCAATGTCCTGCAAAATAACAGGCAAGTATAACAATCGCCTTCTTCACCAGCTATGTACCTGCAACTCCACATTAAAGGTACAATGAATATGCAGTCCAAGGTCACTTTCTTCTTGAACACTGTACAGGAGCTTACTACAAAATGTACAAGTCCTGCTCTGATTTGTCTTTCCGAAATGCGGACCTCATATTTCTCAATTTCCATCTTCTGCCACTCCTTGGCTCATTCGACCATCCAATTAAAATTGCGTTGTAATCTGAGGTGATCATCTTCTCCAGTTTTGGTGCCATCTTCAAACGTACTGGCTATACCTACTGCGATCACATCCAAAACATTTCTGAAAATGACGAAAATTTACCCAGCATCGATTCTTGTGGCACTCCAGTGGTCAGAGGCCTCCAGTCTGAAAGATGCCACTCCACCACCAACCTCTGTCTTCTACCTTCGAACCAGTTCTGTATTCAAATGTTTGGATCTCCTAACCTTGCTAACCAGACTCCCATGGGGAACATTGTCGACCACTAATGTCCGCAGAGATCACGCACACCGCTCTGCCCTCATCAATCCTCTTTGTTACTTCATATAAAATCTCTTCCAATTTAACTTGCCATCATTTCCCACGCATAACGCCATTGCTGACTATTCCTAATCAGTCTTGCCTTTCCAAATACATTAATTTCTGTCTCTCAGGATTCCCTCCAACAACGTGCCCACCACCGACGACAGACTCGATAGTTGCCTGGTTTTCATTACCTCCTTTCTTAAATTGTAGTATCATGTTAGTCAGCCTACAGTGTTGTGGCACCTCACCTTTGATTATCGATGACACAATATTCAGCAAGTGACCCAGAAATCACTTGCCTCACTTCCGACTGAGCTCTGAGGTGTGATCTGATCATATCATGGGGATTTATTAACTTGTATCCGTTTCAATACATCCAGTGCTTCCTCCACTTTAACATAATCTTTATTTCAAGATAACAACATCTATTTCCCCACAGACTACATATATCATGCCACAGGTCAAGAGTTAACAATTGGGCAAGGGCAATTATGATGCGATTTGGCAAAGTTAGGATGCAGAGAATGGGGTAGCAGAATGCAAGGGATGTAGAAAATGGAAACGTGGAGCTGGTTTAAGAAACCGGTATTGCGTATCCTTGATAGGTATGTCCCTGTCAGGCAGAGAGGAAGTGATAAGGTAGGGGACCCGTGCTTTACTAAAGAAATTGCATCTCTTGTAAAGTGGAAGAAGGAGGCTTATAAGTTGAGAGACAAATGGTTCAGATGAGGCGATGGAGAGTTACAGACCGTCTGGGAAGGATTTAAAGAGAAAGTTAAGAAGAGCAAACAAAGGATATGAGAAGTCTTTAACAAATAGATAAAGGAGAAACCTAAAGCATTCGATGGGTACGTGAGGATTAAAAGGATGACAAGGGTAGGAATAGGGACAGTCAAAGACAGAAGTGGGATATTGAGTTCGGAACCTAGAGATCGGATAGATACTAAATGAACATTTTTCATTGGTTTTTACTCAGGAAAAGGAGAATATTGTAGAGGAGAAGAATGAGATACGAGATATTAGACTGAAAACGGTCAACATTAGTTATGAAGAGTCGTTAGCAATTCCAGAAGGAGTGAAAGTAGGCCAGTCACATAGGCCAGTTGGGATTTATCCGAGTACTCTCTGGAAAGCCATGGAGCAGATAGCAGAACATTTGGCTTTGATATTTGAGTCGTCATTGTCTACAAGTTTAGTTCCAGATAAATGGAGGATTCCAAATGTTGTGCTCTTGTTCAAGGAGGGCAGTAGAGATGACGCAGGTAATTATAGATCAGTGAGCCTTACTTCTGTTGTAGGAAAGGTTTTGGAAAGAATTATAAAAGGTAAGATGTATAATCATCTATAAAGCAACAATTTGATTTCAGATAGTCAACATTGTTTCTTGAAGGGCAGGTAATGTCTCACAAACCTCATTGAGTTTTTTTTTTTGATAACGTAACCAAGAATGTAGATGAGGGTAGAGCAGTTGAAGTGTTATAAATGGAATTCAGTAAAGCCTCTGATACGTTTCCACATGGTAGGCTGTTGAAAAATAATGCAGAGGCATGGGATGGAGGATAATGTGGCAATTTCGATTGAAACTGGATTTCTGAAAGAAGGTAGCGAGTGGTGATGGATGGAAAATATTCAAACTGGAGTCCAGTTTCCAGTGGTGTCTCACAAGGATTTGTTTTAGGACAACTGCTGTTTATCATTTTTATAAATGACTTAGACGCAGGCATAGGTGGGTGAATTAGTAAATTTGAAGGTGACGATAACGTTGGTGGCGTCATGGACAGTTTGCAAAAATGTTGCAGGTTGCAGGGGGACTTGGTTAAACTGCAGAATTGAGGTGAGAGGTGGAAAACTGAGTGGAATGCACCTAAATGTGAAGTTATGCACTTTGGTAAGAATAACAGGAAGGCAGAGTATTGGGTCAACGGAAAGATTGTTGCTGGTGTGGATGTGAAGAGGAATCTTGATGTCCATGAACATAGATCCTTGAAAGTTGCCACCCAGGTTGATAGTGCTGTTAAGATGGCATACGGTGTGTTAGGTGTCATTGGTAGAGGGATTGAGTTCCGGAGCCGCAAACTCATGCTGCAAATGTACAAAACGCCATTGCTGTGGCAGTTGACATATTGTGTACATTTCTGGTCGCCGTATGTCGGCAAGGATGTGAAAGCTGGGAAAATGTGCAGAGGAGGTTTACCAGGATGTTTTCTGGTCTGGGGGGAAGGTCTGATGAGGAAAGGCTGAGAGAAATGTGTTTGTTCTTTTCGAAAAGAAGAAGGATCAGAGGAGATTTGGTGGAGACATACAAGATGATCAGAGAATTAAATAGGGTAGACATGAAAGTCTTTTTGCTAGGATGATGACATCAGCTTGTACGAGGGTATATAGCTACAACTTGAGCGGTGTAGATCTAAGATAGATGTCAGAGGTAGGTTCTTTACTGAGAGAGTTGAAAGGGCGCGCAATGCCCGACCCTCCAGTGTGTTTAACTCAGCCACATTTTGGAGATTTAAACAATTCTTGAATAAGCACATGGATGATCTTGGGATTGTGTAGGGGGATGAGCTGAGAATAGTTCAAAGGTCAGCGCAACATTGAGGGCCTGTTCAGCGCTGTATTCCATGTTGTATGTCCTTCCCCACAGTAAACATTCAAACAAAGGACAGGATTCATATCTCCCCCATCTCGAATGGCACCAAACAGAGATGGGCTTATTGATTTTTGAGGTGTCCCTCTACTCTTCGCAGACTCTTTTTTGTCCTTAATGTATTTATAAAACCAGTTATGTCTGATTGCAGCAAAGCGACATGCTGCAATTGAGCGAGGTAGAATTCAAAACTACGATAGTCCGAATCGAATTCAGACGCGTTATCCATTGCAACACTGGGCCGACCGAGCGCCGACTTCCTCTCAGCTTTTACTATGTGCAATGGAGACATTCAGATCGGGAGAAATAAGATTGAGAAGGTGAAGAACTAGCAAAGGTAATCAGCGTCACTGCATTAATTCAATAAGTCCCACGTTGTGAAGCAGTGCCTTTCCCTAAAAACGGAAACACATTTGTCTTCATGTGCCCCCTTCAGTGTTGTCTGGACCTCTGCTGAAAGTTTCCATTGTTGTATTCACAGTCACTACATGATTTCTTGATCCACTTCAGTGAAATGTACTTTCATAATTTGAGTCATGGGCTCTTCCCTTCAAGAGCCTGAGCAAGTCCAGGGAGAAAACTCTGTTTATTTATAGCCCCGGATCTGGAATAAGACGAGTTGAACGGCTCGCTTATTAGTGCCGCACGCTCACTGGAGGTCAGCGCGTCAAAACGAGGCACTGTGACCATCAGCCTGTTCTGTGCCTTCCTGCAGTACATCTGCTGAACAACATCAGATTATCACAGCTCCACTTTTTACACAATGAAACACAAGGCGATAATATGAGCTGTTTCGAAACTTGAGGAAGGCAACTTTGCTGCTAGAGTTGGTTATGGAGTCAACGACAGACACAAGAGTGTGTACAAGTCAGGGCGCAAGGTTTACGGTCAGCATCACTGGAGGTCCCTGCTTCGGAGTCCGAGTTTTCATCACACAGATCTGGATATAATTCCCACGCAGATAATGAAGATATCTTTCTCGTTTTCTGAATTATTCGAAGGAAAACAAATTCCTGATTGCGTACAGAGCACACACCCGGATCCTGCCAGGATCGGTCCAGTGATTCTTTCCATCCGTCTATCAGGACAATGACAGCAGATACATTGGAAAACTACCACCGCAAATCCCCCTCCAATCATATCACCTTTCTGAGTTGGAAGTATCTCGCTGATCCTTCAGTGTCGCTGAGTGTAAATACTGGAACTCCCCCCATCGGTATCATCGCTGTATGTCCGTGCTCAGGAGTAGAAAGGTTCAGGAAAATAACTCATCCCCTCCATCACTGTAGTAATTCGGTATATGAACTGAATCCTATCCCATTGAGTGACGACTATATTCCAGGAAAACGTTTCTAAAAGTTGAAGGTTCCTATCAGACACCTGCAATCGTTTGGAAATAAGTTGAGAAGTGGAGCAGGACAGTGAAATCAAGTGATCGGCAATGATGGCTGGGAGGCATGAGGCAGGAAGTGAGCATGGAACTGGTGGCGCAAGACTCAGTGTCAGTGCTAATCGTTCAACTTTTACTGCCCAATGTTAACAATTACTTACACATTACACCTCGTCAAATCTCCACAATGACCTTGTTCCTGTTGTTGAGGTCCCCTCTGTGTGTATTAACGTGGTTCATGGGCCCGGAGAGGATGAACACATCCTCTTTCTCCTGTCAGTTTAAACAAGTGAAGGTATCAGTTTGAAATTAATGCAAGGGTTGATTATCTTTTTCAGTGCCTTTTCAGTGGAGAATGTTCAGCTGTAAACTCTCTGTATTTGTAAATTAGAGGACCGATTGCAATTCTCTGTGAGCAACATTGATCCTATAATACATTTCCAAGTACTGTGAAGAAGTGGTTAACCCACTTCACATATGGATGAGTAAATGAACAAAACATGCGGCACCGTGGCTTAGTTGGTTAAAGCGCCTGCCTAGTAAACAGGCGATCCTGGGTTCAGTTCCCAGCGGGGCCTGTTTGTTGCATTCGTATTTGGGATTGGTGTTTCAAGTCTTTACAAATGCCGTGTCAACCAACTCTGCGTCTTTTTGGACATTCACCCTGTTATGATTTGGAGATCCAGGTTAAGTTACAACAGTGATTTTTTTTTATAGTTCCGAACTATCAATTAAGTCTGTGGTTTCTTTCCGTTATTCCACAAGCACTTCTGCTTCTTATCCTCTTTTACCCCCGACTTCATTCCCAGTTTGGTAGGAATAACGAGATTACGCAGGAGATGTTGCAGATTTGCCGGAGAACTTTGTGGTAATGACCGAGAGACCACCAGCTGATGATTCTCATTCTCTGATGTCAAAGTTCATTCATTTAAACCAACAGTATATACATCGTTGTGCTTCTTTAGTTGTAGTATACTTGCGTTTTTTTCTTATGGTGGATTCAGAATTCTACTTTGAATTCGAAACAGTCACAAATGTTTGAGGAAGAAATGTCGCCTGACTTGAGATCGAATTGACAGACACATTATCCGGAGAATGTGAGCCCAGATCTACACACTCCAGTCAATGAGCAACAATCTTCTCAGCAGCTGCACACTCAAACTGTCTCGAAATGTCAGACTTTTAATCGAGCAGAAATAGGTAATGAGCTGTATGAACAGACAGAGTTTTGGAGAATGTGAAAGAGAAAGAGGGTGAGGTGGATGCACAGAGACAAAGAGAGACAAATGGATACACATGCTGAGTTAGACACTGAAAGGAACAATTCTCCATTCGACATTGCTGAAAACTGACAGGAAGGAAACGAGAAAAGGCAATCATTTACGCACAGCCTTTTACCAGCTGAAAGCAACGGAGGCAGTAGCATAGTCAATAAAGTTCTTTTGAATTTGTAAAGGTGATAGTTGCCAGCCATCGAGTTTTTTTTTATAAATATCCTGATTCGGCAGATAAGACTGATAATTTTCCCAGCATTATAGTATAGAAATGTATAACTGACGTGTTCTGTCGATCTGAAACTTTAACTCTGTTTCTCACCACAGATGTTGTCGGGCCTGCTGAGTTTCTCCAACAATTCACGCTTTTTCCGTTCAGATTTACATCATCAAAGAAAAATGAAACTCAGTATTCTGTTGATGGCTTCATTTTTAAAACTCCTAAAAAAACTGTTTTGCACTCTAAAAGTCAAATATACACTACACTGACTATACACCTGCAAACATGCAAAACCACTTTCAAATTCAGGCCGTGGCAGACCCAAGACCGAACGTCTCTGTATCTTATTGGATTCTCGACAACGGATGGGAAATTACGTTTCCGCGACCTGCCAAATGCACAATTATGAAATTGACTGGCTGTAACAACAACTTCCATCTATACAGCCTCTCCTTGGCAGAGTGGGAGCGGGAGAATAATATTGTGTCACAGAGAAGTTTCCAACTACATATCCACTCTATCATTACGGCCACCTTATTACATCTCAGGAACAGTACCTGACTGTATCGCACCTCAGCATAAAGTGATGTCTTTAGAAGCTGGAGATCAAAGTCAATAAGTGTCGCACCTGGAAAGCACAGCCTCTACGCAACATCTGAGGAGCAGGGGAGTCGACGTTTCGAGCATTCCTGATGAACAGCTTATACGTGAAACAACGAATTTCCTGCTCCCCGGATGCTGCTTGACGAGCACCACGTTTTTTGACTCTATCCCACCTCAGCTCATCTGCTTTGAAAATTAATGATGAACTTGCCACCACTCAGTTTGATTCATATGTCACATGATTGACAGCTTTCCACATTCTATTCCTCATATGGATCAGATCATCCAGATTACTATATATAAATAAACTGTGGATGCTGGAAATCTAAAACACAAGCAATATTTGCTGGAGAAACTCTGCATTCTCTCAGTTCAACTGAATAGTTGAACATTAAACTGGGAGCAGGAAATGAGAAAGCTGCAATTTAAAAACTGCTACATTTCTCCAAAAAACAATATAATGTGCAGTGTTTCGATCAGGCTTTCACCGTCTCGAGTGGTGATAGGAATGGGGAAATAGATGTTGGCCCAGCCATTGCTGAACAAATGAAAAAAAGAAGACTTTTTGCGTTACTCATCAGTTGTTACCCCAGCAGACCATGTCAATTTGATTCATAAAGCAGGACAGCCAGACCCCTCTGCATTTTAGAGTCTTGCAACATCTCATTTTAATTAAAGGATCATTGTTGAATGTTCCTGACAAACATCTCATTCTCCGCTTCATACTGCATGGGTCAATATTTTACTCACAAACTTCCTCATCTCGACATCACTCAATTTTAATACCTTTAACGTTCGATTCACGGCTTAACTTCCAAACTATGTTCAAACAGAAAAATGCTCTTTTTATAAATCGAAGATTAAGCTGAAATGATGCCTGTTGGAAATCCAAATATCGCTCGATCACTCTTTGTCCCTTGTTTAGTTTGTCCGTGTGAAACACGTTAACCTTGAGCCTCCTCGTTTTGAACTCCGCCATGCTGGGTAAAAAGAAGACCGAGGCCAGTCGCCTATCCACCCCTCATCATGATTTCATAAACGTCTAGAAGGTTACACACCAGCCTGGAACAGGCTGCCGGGAAAAGCCCCTGCTCAAACATGTTCTCCTTCCAAGCCGTCTCAACACTGCAACATCCTTATAAATCTTCTCTGCATACTGTCAAAATTTACAACATATTTCCTGTTGAAGGTGAACGGAATTGTCAGCAGTATTCTCAGTGTGGCCTCATTAATGTTCTGCACAGCCACAATGTGAGATGTAAACTCCAATAATCGATGTTCTAACTAATGAAGGCAAGCGTGCCAAATGCTTTCTTCACCAACTTTTCTACATGTGACACCAATTTTCCTGCTGTTATAATCTTTGCTTTGACTTGGAATGTCGTGCTTGTATTCTTAACTACTATATTCTACTGCCTTCACGAATCTGTGGCCCACATGCATGATCACTCTGTTACTTTGGGTTTCCCAGTGCTCTACTGTTCATTGAGTGCTCCCATGGCGTGTTAATTACAAAATGCATCGCCTGATGTTTTTATTGTTATTATCAACTTCCACTATCTGCCCATTTGACAAATCCACCTATAAAATCCTGGAACCTAAGACGTTCTTCCTCACTGTTAACCACGTTGTCAATCTTGGTATCCTCCTCACTTTTTCTTGTCATTTCCCCCACATTATTTCTACATTGTTTATGTGCAATCACAACCATCAAGGGACACACCATTGATCCTTGTTGTAGACAACTGAATACCAGCTCCGAGTCACAGAAACAGCACCATCCTTTATCTCCAGGCACCCAAATAAGTTTGCATCGAACTTACCACATGACCCTGAATCCACTTTATTTTAATCCTGTTACCAGTCTCCCGTGTGGAATCTTATCAAATGGTTTCTATAATCCTCATAAACAAAATCAACTTCACTACCATCGTTTACACATCTGATCACTTCCTATAAATAAAACTCTGATCTGTAATATATGACCTCCTCTGAAAAAAAAACCATGCTGACTCTCGCTGGTCAAACTTTGTCTGGAGAAGTTGCAATTAATTTTCTCCTTCAGAGGTTTCTCCAAAAGTTTCTCTACTGGTACTAATGGACTCACGGCTCTGCAATTCGCTGCATTATCTCTACGAGCCTTATTGAAAAGTGGAACCACGTTAGGAGTCCTGCAGTCCTTTAACTACTCCCATCTGGCCAAAATGCAATGTAAAACATTGGTCAGAACATGTGTAATTTCCTCTTTTGTCTCACAAAGCAAAGTGAGTCACAACTCCAGCCCGAGCTAGGGATTTGCCCACGTTTGGCCTTGCAAAACCTCTAATACTGTCTCAGTTGCGATGTGAAACAGCTCAAGCAACTCACAGTTCTTCGTCCAACATTGTGTAGCTATATATTACCACTCAAGGACTGTTCCCCAGGTGAATATGTAACGTGATTAACTCAAATATCTATTTACTGACACAACTGCACTATTACACTGGAGGGATGTCATTCAGGTACTATAAGTGGAAAATGCTGTTTCAGCCTTTGCGCCTACATATCATTTAGCTTTGATAACCATTTGCACATTGTCACAGTGAGACAGGGTTTAAGTGTTCTCCCTCTGAAAAGAAAACAGTCACTTAATTCCACCTCCTGCGGAAATATCAGTATGTTCAGATTTGACATGAGGGTTTTCTGAGGAAGGGCCCTGAGGAAGGGCCATGCCCGAAACGTCGATTTTCCTGCTCCTTGGATGCTGCCTGACCTGCTACACTTTTCCAGCAACACATTTTCAGATCTGATCTCCAGCATCTGCAGTCCTCACTTTCTCCCATCATTGCGCATGGACAATCTCAGGCTTCCAACAGGACGCAAGCACTCCCTTTCTTCCTCGATAATTCACCGTGTCTGATTCCAAACACCGAAAAATCAGAAGGTGCTGGAACAGCTAGGGATGTCTGGCAGCATCTCAGAAGAGAGGGACGATTCAGCATTTCGGGTCGAGAGACCCTTCCTTAGGACTGACGGTACCGAGAAAATTTTGGCCTATATGCAGAAGACAAACTGGTGGGATTGGGGTAAGAAGTAAACGATAGTTGAGTATAGAACTCAAAGAGACAGAAGAATAATTGTACAATCTAAAGGATAAGGATCTGGCTGGGCGGGTGTGTAGCTTTTAATGGAGGCTATTAGTGACTAAACATAGATAGTGTGTAAAGGCTGGCAGTGTGATAACAAGGAGTGGCGTGTGGGGTAGGGGGCGAGGAGACGGAGGAGTTCAGGCCCTAAAAATATTGACAATGATGGAGTCCGGAGGGCTGCAGGATCCTCAAACGGAAAATGAGATGTTGTTCTTCACGTATGTTCTGAGTTTCGCTGGAACACTGCAATAAGACTGAGACAGAGATGTTGGCCAGGCAACGGACTGGTCTGTTAATGGGGCATGGAAGTGGTAGTTCAGGGTCTTTGTTGAAGACGAAACTTGGATGTTCTGCAATGCAGTCACGTAGTCCACACTTCATTTCCGAAGATAGTGGGGACCACATCGCGAGCAGTGGATGTCGTAGACTGTGTTGTGCAAAGTACAGTCAAAGTGTTGTTCAACTGGAAGGTATGTTTGGGCTCTTGAAGTCTGAGGATGTAGGAAGTAAATGTACAGGTGATGGGAAACAAGATGTAAAAAGGATGGATTATTCAGTTGATATTATGAGACATGTTGGAAATCATGAGGGTAAGAAAACTATTATGAAGACAGTTTACCAAAATGATCGTTGCAATTGAAACAAGGTTGAAGATTTAATGGCATACATCGTCACGAATGAATATGATTTAGTCGCCGTTAGGGGGACATGGTTACTGGGTGGTCATGACTGGGAGTTAAATATCCAGGGTTTTCAGAGTATTCGGAAGGGCAGTCCGGAGATTCTGAAATTCAAGGTCGACTTCAAGGCGGTACTGTGAGATGGTATGGGTCCGATAGAGAATGAGTTTGAATACCCTTTGTTGGAAATTAGAATTTCAAAGAAGAAACTTTCACTGATTGACGTAGTCTGTAGACCATCAAATAAACGATTACATTGAGGAGGTCAATAAACAAAGAAATAAGTAATGTCATTGAAAATGGGCCGGTTATTATCATGAGGGATTTTAATCGTCATGTAGCTTGGTCGAAATAACGCAGTCCGTGTTGTCTTGAGAAGGACTTTGTTGGATTTAATCATCATTGTTTTCTTGAACAGTGTGTCAAAGAAATAACGAGGACACAAGCTATCGTCAATCTGGTCCTCCGTAGTGAAACAGAAATAATTAATTACCTCACCGTTAAGGATCGTCTTGGAAGGAGTGGTCAGAATATGGTTGAATTTAGAATGCAGATAGAGAGTGTGAAGTTACAATCCAATGCCAGATTCCTATGCATGTACAAGGGGCTCTACAATAGAACTAAAATGGCCTGGCTAAAGTAGACTCAAAACAAAAAAATGTATAGTGGTACATCTGATGAGCAGAACTTGCAAATGCATTTTTCAAAGTGCGCAGCAAAATAATATTCCATTGAAATGGAAGGACTGTAAAAAAAGAGGTAATCTGCCATGGGTGTCTCAAGAAATAAGGGAGACTATCAACTTGAATGAGAAGGCATACAGAATGGTCAAAATCAGCATGAAACCTAAAGATTGGAAAGCTTTCAATGTCAATGGAAAGCCACAAAAAGTGCTGTAAAGAACAGTAAGAAAGAGCATGAGGAAACTAAAGACGTTTCGTAGAAGTTTCTACAAAAGATATAAACCGAAAAAGAGAGGTTAAAGTAAACGTTCATTCTTTATCCATTTAGTTATGGGATGTGATGAAATGGCGGAGGCATTAAACAGGTATTTTGTATCGTTCTTCACAGTGGAAATCACTAATACATGGCAGTAATTGACAAAGAGACGGAGGTCGGTGAGGACCAGGAAACAACCATTATTACAGGTAAGCTAGTTTTGGGCAAAGTAATGCAGCTAAGGATAGACAGTCTCCTGGCCTAATGGAAGGT
Source organism: Chiloscyllium plagiosum (assembly GCF_004010195.1). Classification (NCBI taxonomy): domain Eukaryota; kingdom Metazoa; phylum Chordata; class Chondrichthyes; order Orectolobiformes; family Hemiscylliidae; genus Chiloscyllium; species Chiloscyllium plagiosum. Next base: position 877,207 of record NC_057728.1, on the reverse strand, counting down.
ATCCCAGGGTGATAAAAGAGTTGGCGGTGGATATAACACGTGCACTGCCGGTAATTTGTCAAATTCGCTGGACTCTGGGGCAATTCGACCAGATTGGAATACAGTAAATCTGGCGTCACTGGTTAAAAATAGGAAGGTGAACAAAAGAGGGGGTGATAGACCAGTTAGATTAACCTCTGTAATAGAGAAGGTGCTTGAGTCTATTATCAAGGAAGGAATAAGAGGGCACTGCGATAGAGATTGAACAGACACAGCATGGATTCATGAAGGGCAGGTTTTGCTTCGAAGGTCTTTTGGTATTCTTGGAAGACATGACGAGTATGGAAGACCACGGGGACTCAGTGGATGTGATGTACCTAGATTCCAAAATACCTTTGACAAGGTGCCGCAAAAGAGGCTGATGCAAAAGGTAATAATGCTTGGTGTTAGTGTCGAGTATACGCATGGATAGAGGATTGGTTAACTAACTGAAAGCAAAAGGTGACGATAAATGAGTATGATTCTGGCTGGCAATCAATGTGTATTCGTGTGCCTCAGCGATGGGTTTTGGGACTGCAATTATTTACAATTTATGTTGATGATCTGGTGTTGGGGACAACGTGCAGCACGTCTAGCATTCCAGATGATACGAAGATGAATGGCAGAGGACAGTGTGCAGAGGACTGTGAAACTTCGTAGAGGAATATAAAAGCATTGACTGAGTGGTCAAAGGTCTGGCAGATGAAATGTGAAGTCATCCTTTTTGATAGAAGTTAGAGAAAAAGGGTTATTACGGGTTATTACTTGTCTACTAAAATATTGAAGCATGCTGCTGTGCAGAGGGACATGAGTGTGCTTATGCATGAATCACAAAGGGTTGGTCTGCATATACAACGTGTAATTAGGTAGGCAAATTGAATATTCTCTATCATTACTAAAGGAGATGCGTTTAAAAGAAGAGCGGTTATGTTGCAGCTGTACAGGATGCTGGTGAGGACATACTTAGAGTACTGTGAGCAGGTTTGGTCTCCTTACTTGAGAAAGGATGGACTGGCACTGGAAGAGGTGTAGAAGAGATTCACTGGGATAATGCCAGAGTTGATGGGATTGGGTTATGACAGAGACTGAGTAGATTGGGATTATATTCATTGGAATTCAGAAGAATGACGAGAGATCTCATAGAAATATGCACAATTTTGAAGCCAATAGGTAAGATCGATGTCGAAAGGATCTGTCCACGCACGGGTGAAAATTGGAGAAGAGGGCATAGCCTCAAGATTAGAGTGAGCTGATCCTGAACTGAATTGGGAACGAGCTTTTTTTTTAACCAAAGAATTGTTACTCTTTTGAATCCTTGATTCCTGATGAAGGGCTTTTACCCAAAACGTCAGTTTTCCTGCTCAGTGGATGCAGTCTGACCTGATTCGTGTTTTGCAGCAACGCACTCTTAGCTCTAATCTCAAACATCTGCAGTCCTCACTTTCGAAATTGGAATTCTTTCCCCAGAGAAGTACTTGAAACCACTTCAGTAAACGCTTTTAAGGCTGAGATCTTATTTTTGAAAAATAAAGGAAATAAGGGATACAGTGAGAGGACGGGTAAATGGATCTGAGCGCACGAAATGATCAGCCATGAACGTATTGAATAGTGGAGCAAGCTCGAAAGGGTGGAGGTCTTACCCCTGCTCCTATTTCTGATATTGTACGTATGCATGTTTCACATCTTCAGCAATTGCAGGGGAAGCTTCCACGGTGCTTTTTGGGGAGATGTTTGGAGTGAAGGCAGAATGAAGCAGTGTGCACCGGAGGGAAGGTTCCGTGCTGAAGGCACAGAAGGGAGAGGAGAGGAGTATGAGTGTGGTGATGGCATTTGCTGGAGCTGTTGGAATAAAAAAAGTCAATGATCAATTGAAGCACCACACTGCATACATCTACAGAACAAGTTCTGGGATAAGAGTGGATAGGCGCTTGATGCCTGCCATTGCTGTAATAGTCCCAGTCTCTAAGGTACATTAATTACACCAGCTAATTGTGGAATCAAGATCAGGTCAGAGTCCGGGATTTCTACAGCAAATAATACAATTCTTTATTGTCCGAAGCCTATCTATCACACAGCCTGCCATTACACAACACCAAGGAATACTCACTATCAATCTCCATTAACCGATTTTCACTCTCCTAGCCAGATCGTAATCCACTCCTTTGTCCATCTGTTCTTCTCCTTCTTTGGGGTCTTACCCCACCTATCGTTTATTTATTTACACGACAGAGTAAGGAAAATGATGGAATATTCCCTATTTGCCTGAATAGTAAAGTATTGAAAAAGCATGGCGCAGGAGAAGCACAGCAGATAAGGCAGCATCCGAATAGCAACAGACATTTTAGTCAGGACCTTCTTCAGAGCTCCTCAGTGCAGTTCCAACAGTAATGCAAAGTTTAACACTACCCAGAACAGAGCAAGCTAGTTGATCAGCACAGCATGTCTGACAAAACATCGACAAAGATCCACTTCCTCCACCAGCAAACATTCAGGCATGCAGGTTGTACCATCCACAAGATGCACTGCAGAAACTCACCAAGCCTCCTTAAACAGTACCTTTCACAATCACAACGACTTCCATCTCAGAGGAAAAGGGCAGTAGGTAGGTATTTAAACCTGACAACCCAGTTCGCATCCTGACCTGGAAATATTTTTCCATTCCTCCCCTGTCATTGTGTCAAAATTTGGGAAATCCCTCCCTTGTAATGAGGGTCTACTCATCGCCCATGGAAAACAAAGGTTCCAGAAGGCAGCTCACCACCACCTTCTCCAGTCAAATTAGGACCGAGCAATACATGTTAACCCTGCCTGGAATATCCACATCCGAAAGACAAATGGCAATTAAATGCTTTGGTGTTTTTAAAACGTTCTTGCTTCCTAAGCCATTTCGGTTTAAATTTCAGAAGTATTAAAGATGAGGATTTGCATTGGGAAGCTGAAACGAAGCATCACATCGATATTTGATGGAGTTGTTCTGTTTAATGTAGCCTGAACGCATCAGCAATTGAAATTGAAAGGAGAAAACAACTTTGAGAGTCAATTGAAACCATTCACGTGTGCTGTCTGCAGGGGAGGAGGGGGGAGGGGTATCAGCCAATCATCTGGACTGTCAAGACATAAATGGATGGACGATGGAGGGAAACTTTGGAAATGTGGCAAATGTCGAAAGTATTCAATTATTCGAATGCCATGAAAATTCATCCGGCCACAGTGGGAAAAAGCAATTGTGGGAAGCGACTTACGCAGTTGTCTAACCTGCTGCTACACCAATGTATTCACACTGAGGATAGACTGTTTAATTTTCCAGAGTGTGGGGTATGCTTTCAAAGAAATGTCCCCCGGAACTGACGTAACAACAATGCGTTCGCACTGATGAGAAATCATTCAAGCATTCTCACACTGGGAATGGGGTCAGGTTGTCATCTGATCTGAATTTTCATCTGCGAAATCACTGGGGAGAGACCGTTCACCTGCTCTAAGTGTGGAAAAAGATTCACTCGATCATGCAGTCAGCTGAGACTCCAGCAGTTTCACACAGAGGAGAGACCATTCGTCTGTAATGTGCACGAAGAAATTAATTGATTCAGCAACCTGCTGAAATATAAGCGAGTTCACACTGGAGAAAGCCATTCACCTGCTCTGATTGATGGGAAGGATTCACTCCATTAACAAACTTGCTGAGACACCAGCGAATTCACATTGGCGAGAGGCCATTTAAATATTTCATTTTTAGCAAAGGATTCACTTAATTAATCCATTCTGCTAATACACCAAAGGGTCTCAAGTGAAAAGACATCGTTTAAATGTCCAGAGTATGGGAAGTGTTTATAAGTTCCCAGGAACTGAAGTCCTATCAACTTGTTCACATGATGAGAAACCATTCACGTGCATTCACTGGGGACTGACTTCACCACTGTGAATCGACACGATTCAGCTTCGGCATCTTCCCGAGCAGTGACTACACTGCTCAAGGACTTCCGTAGCTGTGAAACACAATCAGTAGTTCTGAATGTGTGAAAATAAATTTACAAATACATACCAAGCTTGTTCAATGAAGAAAAGACCCAAGAGCAGAGCGTAAATGCACATCCAACAGTCTCCTCCTATTGGAGAGAAATTAGGGAAAACCGAATATTTGATGTGATTGATACTTTAACAATTAAAATCCAGTTCAATAAAAGAGGCTATTCACATTCAATGAAGTAAATGCCTGGTGTCAGAATGAACACAAATCAATTCTGGATGCAATAAAAGCAGGATAAAATCACTTTTGACCTCACTGGAATGGATGTGCCACCATCAACTTATCAGACCATAGGAGCTGCTCTCTTCATTCGAGAGAGAAGTGACTGGTGGCGATTTAACCAGTGAGCTACCAGACCTCGGGCAAGGGAAGAGGTTGAGAAGGACAGTTACTATGGTATTCTCAACCTGGTGATGGGAATGGAACCCATGCTGTTAGCATCAAACTAATTTACAAACCAACAACCCGGCCAACTGAGCTCAACCAATACCTCCTCACTGAAGTGTCACATGTGCGGATGGTTTATTGAATCGCTTGCTGCACACAGTGTAGGTGAACGGCCTCTTCCCTGCAATGTGTTTGCTGGTGTTTCATCAAAGCATTGTTACTCCTGAAGCTCTTTTTATAGGCAGAGCTTTTACATTTCCTCTCATTGGTATGGACAAGCCCATATCTGTTGAGATTGGACAACCACGTGAATCACTTCCCACTCAAGGAGCAAGTAAATGTTTATCACCTAGGTACTCACTGAGCACAGCTGACCAAGTGAATCGAATCCAACACTCAGTGGGGGCGTACGGTCTCCATCCAGTGTGGTCAAGCGTGTGTATCTGAAGCTTGACTGATTTCATAAATGTCTTCTGAAGCACAGAGCTGACGATGTTCACTCTCCAGTTTCAATTCGATTGGACTGTGAAGATTATCCTAGCCCAAACGGAGCAGAAACACTTGTGTGACATTAGGCTGGATCCCCAAGTCAATACTTTTCCACTCCTGGAACAGCTGAGCGAATTCTCGCCCATGGGAATAATTTGATGTTGAATTCAGACGTCTGAATTTAAGACATATGCAACTCTTAAAGATTTTTCCACACAGGTCAGGGGAAAGGTCTCTTGTCAGTGTAAAACCGCAGATGTTGCACGAGGCTGGATGACAGAGTAAATCCCTTTCCACACATGGATCAGGTCAGCAGTCTGTCCTCAGAATTTCTGTGTCGATGAGATTCCAGTTGTAATCCTTCCCACAATCCAGACATTTCCATGTTGCTGATCTCCTTACATTTCACCAAATTGGTTGATCTGTTGAATCCTTGCCCATAACCACAACATATATATTACTTGTCTGCAGATCTTTTAAAGAATATTGATTGGATAATGTGAAATAATTACTGCAGTCAGTGCACTGGAACACTCACACTGTAATATGTGTGTGTATGTCTGTGTGTGTATATGTGTATGTGTGTTTGTGTTGACGCTTTACCACTCACACGATCGTTTGCAATCTCTTCCCACAGACATACAATATAAATATATACACTTCATGTCCTGCTGAATTTAGTGACTCTGTTGGTTCTTAGATCATGTTTGATGTGATTCACTCAACTTCAATTCTTTCACACTATTACTCTGTGAAATGTTTTCACTGTCCATACAGGGTAAATCTAAGAACAAACAAATCCAATTTTAGGAAGTAATCTTTCCTCTATTGCACTCCCCCTCCCCAAGAAATTATCCGATCACATTGAAAGATGCAAAAAGCACCAGCAAACACAAAAATGAGCATGCCTGAATAAATCAGGTTGTCGTTCCCAATATCTATGAGACATTTTGCGTCCTGCGGTATCAACTTGTTGTGGGAGGTACTTCGCCAACTGGTGGACTGCAAGAGCTCCCTGTCCAGAAGGATGTTACACAGGAGATGGTACCATTTGCTGCCCCTGTATATCAATGGTGAAGACTGTGAAAGGTGAAATGTTTGACAATCAAAAATGTTGTTTCGTCCCAGACATTGACAAGTTTCTTGAGTTGTTGAAGTAGCATTCAGCCAGGTAAGTGGAGAGCATTCCATATCACAACTGACAGATCTGTGGTGAATCGTGGGCAGTCAGGAAGTGAGTTGTGCGCTGCAAGACCTTTAGCCTCTGTCCTGATCTGGCATCAACTGTATTTGTATGGTAAGTCCTGTTCACTTTCTACTCAACAGTAAAATCTAGAATGCTGCTCGTGGAGGAATCAAGAATGGATTTGGTGTTGAATGTCAAAAAAGGGGTACTCAGATTGTATTTGTGAAAGATGGCATTGACAGTCATATATATGATATGACTGTTACTGCCACTTGCGCACATTTTCTATGCTCCCCAGGTGCTGTTACATAATTATATACGATTTTTGAGAAGTACATTAGCGCAGGTTGAGATTCCGGCTCTAAATTTGTTCTCAGTGAGAACAAATCTACCAGCTCAGCTCGCAAACTTACAACCTGAACATATGCATTTGTGCGACTTCAGTATCTGAGCAGTTGAAAATGACGCTTAATGCTGTCCAACCGTCAAGCAACATTCCCAATTCTGAAAAGAAAGTCATTGACAAAACAGGTGAAGATTGTTAGGCCAAGGCCCCGACTCAAAGTAACTCCAAAGGGAAAGCGTGGACTGCAGATGTTGGAAGCTAGAGTCGAGAATGTATTGCTGGAAAAGTGTGGAATGCCAGACAGCATCCGAGGAACAGTTGAATCGACGTTTCTGCCATGAGCCGTTATTCCTGTTGAAGGTCTGATGCCTGAAACATCGATTCTCCTGCATATCGAAAGCTGCATGACCTGCTATGCTTTTGCGGCACCACACTCTCGACCCTTTGGAACTACACTCTGACAGCTTAATAACCTCTAGCCTATCCAACACATCTTCCCTATTTATGCCAACGTGATCCAGGCAAATCAAATTTCTGTCTCTAATCTAAAGATTCATCATAGTCCTCTCCTCAGTGAGTACTGATGTAAAGTTATCACTCAGAACCTCACTCATTCTCTCAGTTCGATCCTGCAGTGGAAAAATTCTATCCATAGTTGCCCGTTTGCTTCTCATATAAGAATAACATGCTTTGAGATTAATGACCCTTCTACGTCCGCTTGATTCCACGTTTAAGACATGTCCTACTCTTCCGATATTACTCCAGGGACCGTTCTGTTCTTAGTTGCCTCGACATTATGTACGCTTCCCTTTTCCTCTTGGCTAGTCGTACAATTCCTCCTGTCATCCACAGTTCATGAATTTTGTCCATCTTATCGTTTGCCTTCAACGGAACATGCCGATTCTGCACTAACTTTAACCTAACTTTGAAATCCTCCCACATCTCAAATGTGGACTTCATTTCAAATAGCTGTGTCCAATCCATATTTCCGAGTTCCTGCATAATTTTGTTATAATTGGCCTTGGTCCAGGTTTGTACTCTTCCCATCGGACCAATCTCTTCTTTATCTATGAGTATTCTAAAACTTACAGAATTGTGGTCACTATTGCCAAATAAATCCCCCACTGCAACTTCTCCCACCTCCCTGTCTCGTTCCCCAGCACCAGGTCCAATATGGCCCCTTCCCTCTTCGTATTATTGACATTTTGCTCTAGAAAACTTTCCTGGACACTTCTTACAAATTCTACCCCCATCCAGGCCACTGACGCTAAGTGTATCCCAGTCAATTTTGGGAAAATTAAAACCTCCCATCACTACTACCCTATTGCCTCTACACCTTTCCATAATCTGTTTACCTATTTGTTCTTCAATCTCACGCTCACTGTTGGGCGGCCTGTAATATAGCCCGAATAATGTAACTGCACACTTCATATTCCTCAGCTCCACCCAGCATGCCTCACTACCCATGTCCTCCATAGTATCCGCCGTTAGCACAGCTGCGATGTCATCTCTGACCAGCAATGCATCTCCACCTCCCCTTTCACTTCCCTCCCTGTCCTGTCTGAAGCGTCTATGTCCTCGAACATTTAGTTGCCAAGCATCATACTCTTCCTTCCACCGTGTTGATGTGATTGCAATAACGATGTACTCCCAGGCACCAATCCAAGCACTTAGTTCATCTGCCTTACACACTATACTCCTTGCATTAAAGTAGATGCATTTCAGGCCACCAGTCTTTTTTTTTTTGCACTCATCTGCTCTCTGCCTACTCTTCCCTTTATTAATGTTATCTTCATAATTCCCACAGTCTCCACATCGCTGCCTCCTTGTATTCTCTTCCGGTTGCCAGTCCCCTGCCACATTAGTTTCAAACCTCCCCAACAGTAGTAGCAAAAACTCCCCCAAAGACATTGGTTCTGGTCTGGTTCAGATATAGACCGTCCACTTTCTAATAGTCCCACCTTCCCCACAACTGGTCCCAACGTCCAACAAATCTGAACCCCTACCTCTTACACAATCTCTCAAGGCACGTGTTCATCCTGCCTTTATTTTCATTTCTACACTGGCTAGCACATGGCACTGGTAGTAATCCCGAGATTACTACCTTTGAGGTCCTCCTCTTTAACGTCTCTCTTCGGTCCAATAATTCTTCTTTCAGGATCTCATCTCGTGTTCTACTCACATCATTGATGCTTATATGCACCATGACAACAGGCTGTTCACCCTCCCTTTTTAGATTGCTCTGCAGCCAATCGGTGACATCCCTGACGCGAGCACCTGCGAGGCAATATCCCATCCTGGATTCCCGTTTTCAGCCCCAGAACTGCCTCTCTACTCTCCTCACTATTGAATCTCCTGTCACTATGGCCCTTCTAAAAGGCAGTGCCCGCCACAGTGCCATGATCGCGACAACTGCTGGCCTCCCCTGGTTATCTCATTATTTCCATAACCTCTTCCGGCCACTACAGTGTTCATTATATATGAAAAATTCTACAGCACCTACACCATCATTTTCCAAAATGGTATACTTGTTTTGGAGCGAGAAGGCCGCAGGGGACTCCTGCACTGCCTTCCTCCTCTTTTTCAGTCTTTGGTCAATCATTCACTGTCTCCCTCAGCTATCCTAAATTGTGGTGCGACTAGTTCACTAAACGTGCTATCCACGACCTCCTAAGCATTGCGGGTGCTCCATAGTGACTCCATCCGCAGCTCCAGAGCCTGCTTGCAATCAATCAAGAGCTGCAGCTGGACACACCTCTTGCAATTATATGAGTCAGGAACGTCAGACATGTTCTTAAGCTCCCACAGCAAGCAAGAGGCACATGCTATGGATCTGAGGTCCCCTGCCATTGTAAGATTAGCTTTATATGAGCAAAGTAAAACCAAACAATGCATTTAAATATATTAAAAAGAAAGCTAAGAAATCAATAAATGCCTCACTTACAGAATCTTTTTTCTTCCAATTAGAGCAGGGGCGGTAGGAAGATACTACATGTTTAGTATCTCGGGTTTTACCAATGCCCAAATATATATTAAGCCCTTACCTTTCCGGCAGCCATCGCTTCACCTCAGCTACTCTTCTCGCCACTCTGTCAAAATGGAGAGGAATTACTTCGCGGATGAGAAATTTGAGCTATGAAATCAGCCTTAAAACGTTGGAGAGAAGGTGGCTAAGAGGAGATCTGGTAGAGGTTTCGAATATAGCGAATACATCTGCTCCCGTTCATCAAAGCAACAAAATGAGAGTGCACAAAGTTCAGGTGATATGCAAAAGAAGAAATATTGATGTAGGGAAGAACATTTTCACTCAACAAATAGTTAGTACACACTTGGATGTGTTGTATATTCCTGTTCAATTGAACCATTCAAGAGAGGATTGGATAGTTATTGTGATTACATATAATGTGTAAAGATATGGGGAAAGCAGGAGATCATTACTCAGTCATGAGTTCAGTTGAGGAGCTGGTACAAACATGATGGGCAAAACCGCACCCTTCTCTGCCATAAGGTCAGTGTGGTTCGGTGTGATGTCTTCCGAGCTCTCCAACTCCAATAATGTCCTATCTCTGTAATCTCATCGATCCTGGACGATATGTTCCTATCTCTAAATCGTCCATTAACCAATGAAGCCCTCTTATCTCTACAACACATACAGTCCATATATATCTCCTTTCTCTGAAATCTCCTCCAGTCTCGACAAATATCCTTCTTACTGTTATAAAGCTCAAGTTGTTACCGCTCTCTCTTTAGCTGTAACTACTCCAATGTGCAGAAACCTCCAAATTTTTGTACCCCGCCCAGTCCACACCACCACTCATGCCACGAACATCCTCCAGCCCTGACAAATCTCATTATAGCCATAACCTCTTCCAGCCACGACAGTGTTCATTATACATGAAACTTTCTACAGCACCTACAACTCTGCATATCTATTCAACTTCCTCCAGCCCCTGCAATCTTCTCTGTTGTGCAGCCTACACCAATGCCTAATGATTGGGTGACATTAACTTGTCTCCACAGTGCTCCTAATTCTGTTACCACCGTCTGTCCCTAAACAGTTTTATATATTTACAACCTCCACATTCTAATGCCCGCCCTATCTGTGAAAAGACCTCCATGCGTCCCCGTCTCTGAAACCTCCAGCAAATGTTAAAACTTCCCACATAGCATTAACCTTTATTAGCCACTACAAGTTTCTTTATATCCAAACACTTTTCCAGCTGCTGCAACACTCATCTATCACTGCAAAACCCTCCCAGAGTAGTAACATCCTTTTCAGGATAACCTCATCTCATAAATCCCCTGCAGTGCCATTGCAAGATTTGTTGGGTTTTATTTTGTGGCCAGCGCCCACGTCATACAAATACAGCGCATCTCCTGGCCAGTCATCTCAATTTAAAGATTTAGCGTAGTGTCGCAGGTTCAACCGCTTCCCAAACGTCGCAGTTCATTTACCTTCCTGATAACCGCTGGTCCTCGCTCTTACCACTCCAGCAACTGCAACAAAATGAAGACCTGTTCACTGCACAGCTCTCCATACTGAACACTTACTTTGACCGCGTTCATTGAGCGAGGCACTGGCGTGGCCTGCACAGCTCCCCCTGCTGGACAGACCGTTTCTTCTGGGTTTGTAAATAAATGAACTGGAATGGTCTGCACTGCTCTTCATTTTGGACCGAGATGTAGACTGGTGAGCACTGCTGAGGGTTTCATCATGGACAGATTGATGGATTGTCTTAAGCCTGGTCGACACAGTGCTCCATATGTGTCCGAACTGGATCTGTGCCGTGCATTGAGAATCCTGCATAACTCCTGAGATAACAATCACTCCTTCAGCTCGCCCTATTACACTGTCAAACCCGGTATTTCTGCAATATGTTGTGTATTAAGTAATTACCCAATTAATATGCGATTATCTGTCCTTGTTGTTATGGGACAGGTTGCCCGCTCCAATTACATGGAGAAGTTGACCTCGACACGAACGTTTTCTTATTTTAGAGGTGAGGAGCTGTGTTTCAAATAAAATTCGCTTAGTCAAAATATTCGACATGAAGCAAAACACAATTTCTTCAAACACTGTAGATAAAATATAGTAACAGTAAGAGGAACTTGGAATAACTTAATTCCATTGATTAACTTAACAGAATAACAGGTATTTGACTACTAAATAGTAACTGCTCCATATGGCACCATCGCATAAACACACATTTGTCAAAAATCAATGTCAGAATACAGATTTTCTCACATTCAATTCTTCAACCCAGGATGAAAGAATATCAAAAGACAATTCTAAGGGAAATCTCAGAGACAGAGTGGAGCAGCCGAGAGTGATTTATTGCCTTCCAATTCTGTTGAGACACCAGCAAAATCTAGCAGAAGTTGAAATTATAAATTCTTGTTCTGTGAGAGATTGACCATCACGCCTCCGAAACAGATTATTACTCCACAGGACCAGTAACTTCTCAAGAAAAATGCCCACTCAAGCTGTTAAATGATGGTAAGATAAATTTTGAAATTAAACGTAACTGAATAAAACATGATAATCAGATGCAGACGGCCTCAGGAACCCCACACTTCCTACCCTTCTAAAATCAAGTAGAATCACCAGCCAGTGAAGAGAACGCATCATCTCTCTCCCTCACCTCTAACTTACCGATTGGAGATGTGCCAAGAGCCCAACAGTCAGCGGTGTCAACATTCCACCTGGACCAAGTATTATTGTGGGATGTAAGTGTTGTAGGGAAAGGGTTAACTGGAGCTTTTCAGTTCAGTAATTGTGATTGATGTCAGTCTCCATGGACCCTAACTATATCACTGGAGAGTTAGTTCTTCTATTAATAAAGGGCTTGCGTCGAACAGTTTTTGCATATTATCAGCGGCGGCGTCATCCCTGACAGGACTGGGCTCAGCAGCTACAGACAGAGTGAGCGGAAGTGAGTCTTAGAAAAGTAGACTGAAATGTTTTAATTATGGATCAGAATTTGAGAACACTCGACTGGAATGTTCCAACAATGGACCAGAATCTGAGAATAATAGACCGGAATGGTCCAACAATGGACAGGAGTTTATCCTTGGGTCTTTACTATCTTTCTCAGGATTGGCCATGGTTACAGTTACAGATACGAGCCGTACTGATGATTATTCAGGCGGGTTACTATCCCGTCCTTGCTATTGTTGGTGTTCCTGGTAAGCCTAACTCTGAAAATTCTATAAACTATGGTGAAGGTTATTGCTATTTCTGCTATTTATATTTAGCAAATACATAAACTATTGTCTTCATTTTCAGTCACAAACCGCACTTCAATTTCACGAATTACAATCTCCTTACTCGTAAACATCGAAAAAGGAACCCGACTGTTCAGAACTTTGAGTCTCTTGTTTTTAACCCTGACCTATTTTATGTCTCAGTATTCTCTCTGTCTTCAAACCTGCCTACTCCCAGCTCAGTAATATCCCCAGTCTCAAGGTTTTTCTCACTGCTGTTGCTGAATCTGCCCCTTTATTACCTTCAGATTTTATGGCTCCTGTTCTCTTCTGACTACTTTTCCAGTTACAATTTTTTTTACCACAAATTTGTCTCTTCAGTTATTTCACAATAGGGAGTCCAAATCAGAGCAGTAGTGTTACTGGACGTGTAACTCAGAGTCACAAATTATGACGCATTATGTAAAATTCTACCACCGCCGATGACAGAAATTACATTTGAATGATTAAAATGGGAATGAAACTTAACCTGCAAACACATGGTTTATGGCAAACATAAACCAGCTGAATCTTTTTTTCTTATTTAACTAATTACCTTTGGTACGGAAACGTAACATTTTTGCCCAGTCTGGACTAAATGTGACTTCAGACCCTCAACAATATGGTTGTTTTCTTGTTATCTTGGCAAGTGGCCTCACAGTCAAGGGCAATGACTGTGGTATAACAAATGTTGCCCTTGCCATGGATGCTGACATCCCTGAAACAACAATATAAAAGGTTAAATGAACAAATGAACAGTGAATGCTGCGAGATCTGAAACAAGCTTTCCTGCGTCTGATAGTATTGTAGAATCTCAACAGGAGAAACACAGATAAAACGTCGAGTCCAGTAACCCTATGTCAAAACGGAAATCAACTGGGAACTAATATTATTGATATAAGTTAGCATTGGAAGGGTGAGGTAAGGTTTGAGTTGAACGGGTGGAGAGGAGTGAGAGAGAGAGACGGAGAAAGAGAGAGAGAGATGGAGAAAGACAGAGAGAGAGAGAGGAAAAGCTGGTGGTAAGCGGAAGGAAAATAGATTGGGAGGTTATTGTAACACTTCAGCCTTCCCCAAATTCCTGAATGTCTCATCCATTTGGTTATATCACTCTTCAACTTTAATTATGACCCCTCTAACTCTCTTCTGTGCGTGGGGATCAACTCGGCACAACTGGTGCTGCTATTACAGTTGTTGAGATACAGAGAAACGTACTGTTACATTGTCAACTGCTCCTTTGGAGAGAGGAACTTTTACAGTGAGACTGTGCAGAGATGCAGCAGTTTTCTCAGCCAGGAAAAGAAACTGAAGAGAGGAAGACATTTTCAACAGTGAATGGGTGCAACGTGTATGTGGGAAATTGACTTGCTCGTGTCATGGCCGAGTCAGTCGAGGTTCTGTGAATGGTTATCTAGGGTTTGTGTTGTCAGCTGCTACGTTCATTCAGCGAGGGCGAGGGTTTTGTGACCCCCACAATGGACACCGCATTTACAGTGCGTCTAGGGCAATGGTCAACAAATGGAGCTGATACTATACAGAAGGGAAGCTTTGTAGATACGGAGGACAGGTAAAACCAATGCCTGCAGATGCTGGAAACCAGATTCTGGATTAGTAGTGCTGGAAGAGCACAGCAGTTCAGGCAGCATCGGAGGAACAGTAAAATCGACGTTTCGGGCAAAAGCCGTTCATCAGATACTGCACTTTCCTTCCTGGTATTTTTGTAAGATGGACCAATTGCAAGTGTAAAGCGTGAGAGCAATTTGTTCAAAAATGATATAGTCATTGATCTTGGACCCCCTTCTTTAATATAATATGTAGCCTCTCATCACGGACAGGACTGTGTTGATACACAGCATGATGGGAACTGTTTCAATTCTGGAACTTTCAAGGCAGGAGTGGATAAAATCTCTGGAGTGTAATCCTTGGATATATGAATTGTGTTACAGAAGCCATCTTCTCGCTGAGAGGAATACATTGATTCCATCGCCACAGCGTAAGGTATAGGAACAGACTTCCCGAAGTACTAGGGAACAGAGTTACTGGTGAAATAATGAAGAGTATTTTTTTAAAAAAAATAATTGCTTTAAAGCTTGGTACGTTTACGCATTTGATGAGCTGTATCCCAACGTATTGAGGAGATGGCAATAGAGCTAGTGAAACAATTACTGGTTATTCTTCAAACCTGGTGAGATTCTGGGAAGGATCCAGCACTCTGGAAAGCAACTCTTGCGAACCTGAATATTCAAAACAGGATGGAGAGAGAAACAGAACAGTAAACAGTGGATAGCTTGATGTCAGCTGTGAGAAAAAACGTTGTAACCTTTATAAGGAATGTGACAACTAGACATTTGGAGAATAACGTTATGTTCGAGGTGGCCCAGATTGAGGAAAACCTGAGGAAAAATTGGCAAACCTGCTAGAGTTTATGGAGATTGTCCGTTGTGACCTTGATAGTTGAGAACCAGTGGGAGTGGGGTATGTGAATTTTCGGAAGACGTTTGACATGATTGAATACTGATGAATGGATATTGTTAGAGGCCATAGTTAGGTAGCAGTGGAATATACCGAATGAATTAAAAATTGGATAATGGGGAGAATGAAGAGAAAGGTGTTTTTCTCTGGATGGAAGGCTTGGGGATAGCGGGAGGATCAGTGTTGTGCAATAGTTGATCGCAAGTTATAAAAATGATTCAGATGTGGACAAGAAATACATCATTCAGATTTATGTTTATTAAATGGTGAGTGTTTGGGAAGCTGTTACCCTTGGTCATAAGTCACTGACAGAATTCATTCGGGGCAGCAAGTAATTAGGCCTACAAATAATATGTGGCCCTTCATGCAAAATGATGAAAGTACCAGAGTAAATATATCTTTCTCAATGGTAGTTTTCTGCTGAGAGATTATTTGGGATTTTATATATAGATTTGGTCCGTTTTACAAACAACGATCCCCTTGTCACCAAGACAGTGCAAAAGAGTTTCACCAGACTAAATTCTGGCATTTTTGGCACAATGAGGTGATAGTGAAGAAACTATGTGTTTAATCTGTAGCTCAGTAGGACAATTAAATGTTGAAACGTAAAGATTACGAACGCACACTCATTATGTGTCAAGCAGCCACAATGACGTGGGAAATTCTATACTTTCCGTAGGATGCTCGATTCTTTATAGTTGACGTCCCAATACAGAAGACACATGTCTACTGACAGAGAGGTACAGTCTCTGTAAGAACTCTGAAAACGTTAATGCGCAATTATGCTGTTACGCTGCATCGCATGTTGTGTTGTACACAATCCTGCCAGCAGCCACAATACCTTCATTCTGAAACAGTGTGACATTCGCCCCCAGCTTCTGATATCCAAAGAAAACACAGGCCTGTTCTGTCAGCGAAAAAAGAAGCCTTTGCATTTGGTTTAATAAAATGATTTCATTGAAAACCATGTTAAAGTAACTCGACTGTACTATGAGCAATATAGCCATGAGGAACAACGTGGAGCAGAGTATTTGTGGAGGTCCTGCTGGAGTTGTTTGAGATATTGGAGCTTCTTTCTTTTCTTGTGTTAGTGTTTTGAGAAGATAAATGTCCGCATCCTGTTCTTTTGTATGTGACGCCAGTAAAATGTGAAACTGTTTGCTTCTGATCCCGTGTAAGTGATGCGTGGGAATGAGCAGACCCCCTGTCTTGCCACGTAACAGACTGGAGGGACTGAATTGGCGATGTCTCTTCTTGACCTGTAGGTTTGCTGGGTTGAATGGCTTCCCCATATTCTTATGAAACCAGACTGAGGTGATAAATGAGCTTCACATTTTAGTGTGGAAATGTACAGTGACTAGCAGAGCTGAAACATGAATGTTACTGAGACTTTAACAGCACAAGCCTGAATGTTGTCGAGGGCTTGATGCACATGGACACAGACTGCTTCAGTCGCTGAGGGGTGATAAGTTGTTCTGACATTTCATGACGGGCAGTGAACATCCCCACTTCTAATTGGTGTGGACTCAATGGGCTGAATACCCTGCTTCCACACTGAAGTTACACCCGAGAAGACCTGCAGAGATGTTCCATGGCTGAGATCATTGATGCCATTTTGCTGTGAATGACTCCACGCAGTGCGAAGTTTGCAATCGATTCTCATGAG
The DNA here is from genome assembly GCF_004010195.1 of Chiloscyllium plagiosum. Classification (NCBI taxonomy): domain Eukaryota; kingdom Metazoa; phylum Chordata; class Chondrichthyes; order Orectolobiformes; family Hemiscylliidae; genus Chiloscyllium; species Chiloscyllium plagiosum. Next base: position 860,376 of record NC_057728.1, on the reverse strand, counting down.
GTGCAATTTTGCTCAGACCCCTTGATATCATTCACCGTCAAAGATTGCTTTAATATCAGGCCAACCGCGCTTGTCTGAGCCATTGTATTCATCTCTAATGTTCTTACCAGTGGGTCATAATGTGGGAGCAGGGACTGTTTTATTCGAACTTTGGGGAGCGAATGTCAGGAATTCTGTTTTACAGAGAGGTCGGGGAGCTAGATCACTGAAAAATCATTGAATGTTCTTTCCCAACTCTGTGCATCAGGGGAAAGCAGTAAGTGGCATCCAAATGCTCCTGTCTAACAGATTTAAGAGTCTTAATGGAACAGAGAAATATATGACTGAGATGCACGACTGGATCGTTAGACGCTTTCAGCCTTCTCCATCAGGCACTAAGATTGTAGCTGACTCACTTCTCTGTGAAATGTTTAACTAACTTAGTTTGACTAAATGCAAACAGTGAAGCACCACAAACGTTTGGGAAAGAACATTACACTCGATATGTCTTTTCGAATTTCTCCTCATATTTCTAAAAGAGTCATGCAGCATGGAAATTTTCCACATAGACGAGCCATCCCAATATTGTCTAATCCCATGTGCCAGCATTCGGCCCATATCCTACTGAATCCTTCCTGTAGATAATAACATCCAGATGCCTTTTTAATGTTGTAACTGTGCCAGCCTCCAACGCTTTCTCTGACAGCTCGTTCCATCCACACACCATCATCTGCAAGAAACTTTTGCCCCTCAGGTCCTTTTATCTTTCCCGTCTCACCTTAAGTCTTTGCCCTACATTTTTGGACTCGCTTATTCATGCTCCTCACGTTCTATAAATCTCCATAAAGTCAGGCCTCTGCCTCCGATGATCCAAGGTAAAAATAGCCTCATTCAGTCCAGCTTCTCCCTGTATCTCAAACCCTTCCGTCCAAGAAATATCCTTGTGAATCTTTTCTGCAGACGCTGTCTCCATTTGACATCTTATTGAATGACCATTCTGGTGTATTAGCAAATTGATCTCCAGTCCATTCAGAACCTTCATCCAAATCGTAAATCCAGATTGTAAATTGTTGATGACCTCAGACTGATGCCCAAAAAATCCCACGAGTTACAGCTTTTCAGCCTGAAAATAAGTGCATCTCCTTTACATTTCCCGTTAGCTAACCTGGGCTCCCCTCTTCCTATGAAGCAGCCTATAAAGATTGCATGGCCTACTCCTATGTTGCGTACATGGTTCTTAACGTGTTTCTGATCGCAGCAATACTCCATTTCGGCCATTGGTCGTACTGGCAATGATCCGGATCACACGAGAGTTTGAAAGATGCACAAAAAATGTAGCCTGATATTTGAGTTAAACGCTGCACAATGAAAATCGTTGTCTTTCAGATGCAGCAATAAATCTCGTTTGCCCACTCAGTTGTGTGCTCAAATTTCATTCGACACATATCGAGGATGAGGGGTGATTTCCTAATTGCCTGATTAACATGTGCCCATTTAACAACGCAACCAATAATTCGAATCATTAATTTCATTTTTGGCTGTTTGTACTGAGTTTACAAATTGCCACCATGACTACACATAAAAAACAATTAAAACATCTTTGACGTGTAACCTAATCGAGGTTGATAAAATCATTCGGTGGCGTGAATAGGCTTAATAGGCAAGGGCTTTTCCTTATGTTCACGTAGTCCAAACCTAGAGGGCATAGTTTTAAGGTGAGAGAGCTAAAAATAATAGGGGCCCAAGGTGTATTGTTTTCATGCAAAGAATGGTGCGTGTATGGAATGAGCTGCCAGAGGAAGTGGGGGAGGTTGGTACAATTACAAAATTTAACTTATCTGGATGGGTACATGGAAAGTAATAGTTAATAGGTAAATGGGTCAAATGCTGGCAAATGAAAATAAATTAATTTAGGACAACTGGCTGGAAGGGATGCGTTGGCCCAATGTATATTTCTATGACACTATAACTGAGTACTTCATTCCATTCCTGTGTAACTCCTTCGAGAGGCATAATGGGCTCCTCCTATCTCGTTGGAGTGATACTGACTGGCTGACTGGCGTCTTCCTCTCCCTCTAAACTAGCGCATCGGGGTGCAGTGAAGCAACAACACATGGGGTAGGAGCTGTTGGAGCTGTTGAACAGCCTGCGGTTCAGTTTTGATAAATCACGGCTGGTCATTTGGCAGATGAATACCCATTTGCTGTCAATTCCCAATAAATGTTGATTCTTCCATCCATCAAAGTTCAGGCAATACCAGGCAACAGTATATTTTGTGACCGAATGTTAACTCTTGCCTGGAGATGAGCACACCAGAGACAGTACAAAATTAAGGAGAACGGAATATCGCTATCTCAATCTCAAATGGGGAATCTTAATTTTAAAGTTTACGAACCTCACAGCCGTTCACCTCCTGTTTTGAGAAATAATGGCTCAATGAAAAGGAAAATACATAAACCATTCAGCCCCTCAAACCTATCATTAACTGCCGTTGATTCTATTCACTTAATTATTTATGCATCACAACCTTCTCTGCTCTCTTCGGAAGATATTTCCGTTACCGTAAACCATAGAACGCAGGAACTTGCTGCAGAATTGGACTGCTTGGCCAATCAAACCTGATCAGCTGATATGTTTCCCAACACAATTCTCCCGCCTTCTCACCATATAGCTTGATTCCGTTATTAATCAGCACATACCTATCTCTGTCTTAAAGGCAGAATTGTGCCTGTGTCTCTATATGTCTGCGTTTGTGTGTGTATTTGTGCTAATTGGCAGGAGACAGAGCGTGGTCGAGGAGGACTGTGCTTTGGACTGGACGTCTGTGACCAGCAGCGTTGCACAGGGATTAGTGCTGGGTCCACTTTTGGTTATCATTTACATCATTTATTTAGATAAGAATTATAGAAGACATAGTTAGCAAGTTTATGGATGACATCAAGATTAGTAATATAGTGGACAGTGGAAAAAGTTATAAAAGATTGCAAAGCGATCTTTATCAATTCGATCAATTCATCACGAGCTATACTGCCCTGAAACAGACAGTTTGGTCCAACTCATTCGTTTTAACCATTCGTGATAAGTTATTTTTTTTTAAGTTTCCAATACTTATCCCATAACCATCTAAAGCCTTCCTTTTCATGTCGTCATCCACATGCTTTTAAACTGTTGTAATTGGACAAGCCTGCAACACTTCCTCTGGCATCTTATTGCATACCCGCACCAAAATCTATCTAAAAATGCTCAGTGAGGTACAGTTTAAATCTTGTCCCCTTCACCATAAATCTATGCCTTCTAGTTTTGGACTCCCCTTCTTTCTGGAAAAGACCTTGAGTATTCACCGTATCCATGGTTTTTATGATTTTATATCCACCCAGATGGTGCAAACTTGACTGCAATCAACAGGAATGGCTGGGCTATCACTCATGCCGGCATAAATTCTGAAATTCAATACTGACACCTTTTCCTTCTACATAAAATCACGATTATAAAATAATTTTAATCAACGTTTTCAGCCGCATTATAAAACACCACTATGGGATTGAATCTAGAACTTTGGGCTCAGCGGTCGGGACGCTACGAGCATTTGACAATACCTTCAAAAACTGCTACATTATTCACTTGTGTCTTTGTTCTTTAGAGTGTTCTGTCATACTATGATAGACCTGCATGACAGGAAGGAGTTGATTTCAGACCTTCATGTCTTGAGTGAGGTCGATAGCACACGCTTTCAGGAATAGCAATAGAATCCAGAGGTCTGACTCAGTGGCGGGGATGTTACGCACTCCACAAGACTGAAACCATGCCCAGATGTTTGGGTCACATTTTAAATGTCAGCTTTCAGCTCGGTGTGAATTCATTAAAAACTGCTTCACTCGACTGAAATACGCAGTTTACAGAATTACATTGTTAAACAGATGAAAGGAACTCACCTCATGTATAGGATGTTGTGTGCATGTGTTCTACACGGAGATAAACTATTAACGTCTTTATTTGCTTGGCTACAATTTCGAGCTTAAGAAGTTGTTTTTTGTTGTTTTTGACATTTGTTGTATTTGATATTTGGGAAAGAAACCCTGCAGATACACTCCGCACAATGAAGGATCATAAATAGATATTTATTGCTGAACATCATAGACACAAGAAAGAGCATACTTTCTGGTTCCAAAACAACGATCACCATTTCCCGCCTCCAAAGTTTGACTGCCTTCTTCCTGAGACCTGTAAATGATATGATGCAGCTGATTAATTTCCAGCCTTATCTCCCCAGCACTATTACTAACTGGGCTGAATAATGGCATAGGGAATATCATTTCGATTAATAAAGATATTGCACTTTTGTAAAACAAAAAAGGAGACAACAGAAACTATTAAATGTCGGGACAGTGATAGACTTGTGGAGCACAGGGACCTCGGGGTTGAGGCATAAATGTTTGAAGTTTGCTTCACTTGTAGATAGCTTGTTGAAGAAGGCTTTCGTTTGTTGTCTTCATTGCTCAGACCTGTGAGTAAAGGTGTTATGACGTTATGTTCGTTTGTACAGGACATTCTTTCTTGGAGTACAATGTGCAGGTCTGTTCTCAGGGTATAATTATGCTGGGGTGGGCACAGAAGAGATTTATCAGGACGTTGCCGGGAATGGAGTGTTTGAGTTATAACGGCTGGGTCGATGGACTGGACATTTTCTGCTGGAGGGTGAGAGGTTGGGAAGTTACCTTACAGACGTGTATAAAGTATTGAGGAGTATAGAAAACGTTGAATGGCTGGTGAATTTTCCTTAGTCTGAGAGTTTCCAAACTGGGATGATAGTTTTAAAATGAGAGGAGAAAGCTTTACAGAAGACATAGAGTTATAGATATGTACAGCATGGAAACTGACCCTTTTATCCAACTCACCCCTGAGGACCAGATATCCTGATAGAATGTTATTTCATTTGCCAGTATTTGGCCCATATCCTTCTAAATCCATCCTATTCTTGTGCCCGTGGAAATGCCTTTTAAATGTTGTAAAAATACCAGCCATCAGAACTTCCTCTGGCAGCTTGTTCAATGCGCACTACGTTCTTGGTAAATAGGTTGCCCCTGAGATCACTTCTAAGTCTTTATCCTCTTACCTTAAATCTATGCTCAATGGTTCTGCAATGCTCCAACGTGGGAAAAAAATACCTTGGGTATTCACTTTATCCATCACACTCACGACATTATAAACCTCTCAACCAATTCTCTACCTCTAATGCTGCATGTAAAATAATCCCAGCCTCATCAGCCTATCCATAAAGTTTAATCCCACCAACGCCGGCAACATGTTTGCAAATCTTTTCTGAACCCATTTAAGTTTCACAAACCTTTCCGAAATGAGCGAGATGAGAATTGCACTAAGTATTCAACAGTGGCCGAAACAATGTCCTGTGGAGCAGCAATATTCTACATTCAGTGCACTGACCAATAAAGGCAAGCATATCAAACACCTTCTACGAATAGCAAGGTTTGAGAATATTTGTAGCTCAGGTTGAGTTTCCAGATGTGGATATGCTCACTGAGCTGGAAAATTCGTCTTCCGACGTTTCGTCACCTTACTAAGTAACATCATCAGTGAGACTCTGGAAGAAGCTTTGGTGGCATGGCCCGCTTTCTATTTATGTGTTTACGTGTGCTTGTGTTGGTGATGTAATTTCCTGTGGCGACGACATATCCGCTGGTGACGTCTTTTCTGGTTCTTTTTTCTCAGGGCCTGGTAAATGGTGTTCACTTCAATGTGTTTGTTGATAGTTTTCTTGTTGTAATATCATGCTTCGAGGAATTCTCGTGAATATCTTTATTTGGCTTGTCCTAGGATGGATGTCTTGTCCCAGTCGAAGTGGTGTCCTTCGTCATAAAAAATGTAAGGATACTGTTGAGAATGGGTCATGTCTTTTTGTGGCTCGATGATTTTGATGTGTCCTGGTTCCTAATTTTCTGCCTAATTGTCCAATGTAACGTTCGTAACAGTTCTTGCAAGTTGTTTTTAAATGGCATTAGTTTTGCTTGTTGACTCTGTAGGGATTTTAAAATTCATTTGGTGCTGTTTTAGTGTGTTGGTGGGTTTGTGGGTTGCCATAATGCCAAAAGTTCGAAGTATTCCACAGGAATATCTGCAGGAAAAAAAGGCATCCTGAACAAATATGGAACTACAGAAGCAATCGTCTCAAAATCCATAAACGAAACTACATTGGAACATTATGTCAATGAGCCACCACAGAGTGCAGCACAGAGGAACTCCGCAGAGAAAAAAATAAAATCACCTATACAATGCTTTCTAAAGGAATGGGCATGCAGTGAGCACAGGGGGGCATTAAGGTCAGCAGATACTGGAGGTCAAAAGTTCAGAGTATGCTGCTGGGAAAGCACATCAGGTCAGGCAGCATCCGAGAAGCAGGAATATCGAAATTGATTTTCCTGCTCCTCCGATGCTGCCTGTCCTGCGGTGACCTACCAGCAACACACTGTTAACCCAATGAACACAGTCCGCTGATTTCTCAGCAACAAACCCCAACAAGCAGACAAAACATGAACAGAAACCTTAGCCAATCTCCCCTGCATCAAAGGCATCTCGGAAATGACTGCCAGACTACTCCGCCCTCTTGTCATCATGGTAGCCCACAAACGCACCAACACACTAAAACGGCAGCTCATAGACATCCATCCTAGCACAATCCAACAGAGACACGCACGAGAATTACTAAAAGCAAAGCTTTCCAATCGGAACTCTGTCAACAAACAGATTGACTTTATCACGCCCGATAAAAAAGGACACGAAATTACGTCAAAATATGAAATAGCATCACCAACCAAAGGAATCCTAAACGCACAAATAGAAAGCGGGCCATGATACAGTGTTTTATCAGGAAGGTCACTGATGGTTTTACCAAGTATGGTGACGAAACGTCTGAAAACGAACCTTCCAACAGAGCGAGCCAACCGACATCAAGAACCTGTTGCACTATCCTACATATCTGCCACTCCTCTTTTAAGACACTATGAACCTGCAGTTTTAGGTCTCTTTCTTCAACAACATCCCAGAGGGACTTAACATATCGTGTACAACTCCTCCTCATTCCGGAAGAAGGGCCTATGACTGAAACGTCGATTCTCCTGCTCCTTGGATGCTGCCTGACCAGCTGCGCTTTTCCAGCAACAAATTTTCAGCCGTGTACAAGGCCTGCCTGACTTTCCTTTCCAAAATGCAGTACCTCACATTTATCTAAATTAATTTCTATCTGCCACTCCTCAGCTCATTGGCCCATCTGATAAACATCCTGTTGTATTCTGAGGTAAACTTTTTCTCTCTCCATGGCACCTTCAATTTTGGTTTCATCTGTAAACTTACTAACCATACCTCCTACGATCACATCCAAATCATTTATATAAATGACAAACAGCCATAAATCCAGCACCGATCTTTCTGGCACACCACCGGTTACAGGCCTCCACTCTGAAAAGTAACCCTCCGCAATCGCCAGCTGTGTTGTACATCCACTGAATTCTGTATTCAAATGGCTCGTTCTCCCTGTATTCCATGAAATGAAACTTTGCTGAGCAGTCTACGATAAGAAATCTTTCTGAAAGCGGAACTGAAGTCACGTCCACTGCTCTACCCTCGTCAATTCTTTTTGCTGCTTCTTCAAAAATAAAATCAATTAAGTTCGTTGTATAATTTCCCATCCACAACGTCATGTTGTTTATCCCTAATCACTCGTTACCTTTCCAAATGTATGTTAATCCTGTGCCTCAGGATTCCCTTCAACCGCTTGCCCACTCTTGATATTAGGCTCACTGGTCTATTTTTCTCTGGTTTTCCTTCGCGGTTTATTTAATAGAGGCACCATGGGAGCCAACCTCATGTATTCCTGCATCTCACCTGCGGCTCTTGATGATAAAACTATCTCAGCAAGGGGCCCAGTCATCACTTCCCTCACTTCCCACAGAGTACTCGGGTACACCCGATCAGGAATCCAAACCTTTTGTATCGTGTATGGAATGTACGTCCTGAGGAAATGATGAATGTGAGTAAAATTACAACGTTTAAAATGCATTTGATTAAGGACTGAGAGAAGGTTTTCAAAACTATAGGGCAAGGGCAGACAGGTGGGACTAGTTTAGTTTGGTTTTATGGTCAACATGTACTAATAGGTCTGTTTCCAAACACCCTGGCATAACGCTATGCCTCCATGTGTGTTTATATTTCCAGTTATGATTGTGCCTATTTCTGTCAGTGTGTCTATTACTGTTTGTCTGTATATATCTCTATGCATATCTAAGTCTCATGTTTGTTTTTGCGTTTGTGTGTATTTGTATGTTTGTACCTCTTTCTCTGCATCCCTGTGCAATCAGAACTGTTTTGTTCTGGGGGTGAATCATTGAAATGCGGGTCAAAGCCACTTTAACTCCCTCTCCCTCTGTCTGTCCCTCTTTTGTTTGAAGTGGTGAGATGCCACAGTTTGCAGGTCTGTTTTAAGAATTTTCAATCATTTCTCGCATGTAAGATTATTTGTAAGGGTAAGTGACTAAACATTGCAAGTTTTAGAAATGCATTCAAATTCATCTCGTCTCCTTTCAAAATAGATCACTCAGAGCTGTTTGGATATGATTTCATTGGAAGTACTCTTTAACGTGTATCCTGACACTGTGTTTCTGGAACATGGCCCAAAGACAAATTATTTCCTCATTGCAGAGGGAGCACAGACAAATCTCTGCATGAGCATGCTCAACTCTGAGACCCTCAGTACAACGATAAGCCTCACGAAGCCAATCGAGTGTGTGTGTGTGTGTGCATGTGTGTGTGTATGTGCCTGCGTTTGCATATGTGTCTGCTTCTGTTTGTATGTGAATGCATGTGTGTGTGTCGCTGCATATCTGTGTGCCTGTCTCTGTGTGGGTGTCTGCATGTGTGTTAGTCTTTGTGCGTTTGTGTGTTTTGCTTCATGTGAATGTGTCGGGGGAAGGTAGGTAAGAATGCGATACTTAGAAGACGATGGGGATGAAAGTGATAGGTCGGAGAGAGAGGTACAGCAGAGAGATGGGAAGGAAGAAGGACAGGTAGGAAAGGTCAAGAGGGCGGTGCCGAGTTTGAGGGTTGGATAAGGGATTGGGGAGAGGAAATGAAGAAACTAGTGAAATCTGTGTTTCTGTGTGGGGTGTGGTTGTGTGTGTTTGGTGCTCTGTGTGCGCGTGTCGGTGTGCGTGTGCGTGTCTCTGTATGCTTGCCTGCGACTCTCTGTGTGCAGCTGCGTATCTCTCTGCTTCAGCGCGTTTCTATGTGTGTGTGTCTGAGTGCTTCTGTGGGGCTGTATGTATGTTTGTCTCTGATTATTTCTGTTTGTGTGTCTGTATGTGAATGTCTGTGGTTAATAAGGTGGGTACCTGTGTCTGCGGGTGTGTCTTTAGGTAAGTCTCTGTGCTTGTGTGTCCGTGAGTGTATGTGTCTGCATGTGTCTGTCTGGGAGTGAGTATATGTGTATGCATGTGTGTGTGTGTTTGTATGTGTTGATGCTGCTGTCAGTTTGGATGATGTGCTGAGCCGCTGCCCGCCCTCTCTCCCTACCTGGTTGAATCCCTGATGGCTTTCACGCTCTGCTCCCACATGCACAACGGCATGTAGTGCCCAGTAGAAACTGAAAACAACAAAAAGCTCAGCAGGTGTGCCAGCATCTGTGAACAGAAATGAAAGTTAACGTTTCGGGCCAATGACCTCACTTCGCACTTACGTCAGTGGGTATTACATTTGTTAAAGACCTCAGAGACTGCCAGACCTACCACAGATAAAACAGAGACACACACACGAATACAAAGATATAGAAACACTCACTAATGAACTGAAACCAGAACAGACATGGAGCGTCTGTAAGCATTTCTCTTGTCCATGGTGACTTTCTCAACATTTTATCTCACTCTGTGTGATGTCTGTCATTATTCAAGTCTGTGCCTAGCGAGTGTTTCAGTATTGCACATTCTCACACCAGTGAATGTATCAGTATTTCTGTGTTAAGTGTGAATGTAGTACAATTTTATTGTTTGCAGACACCAAACCTGTAGGATTTGAAAAGTATGTGGAGGACGGTGTGGAACTCCAGCACGTGTTGGTGTAGTGTTCAGGTATTTGGCAGATGGGGATCAATGCAGAACACTGTGAAGTGATGCAGTTTATCAGGAAGACGATTAAAATAAAATATAAAACAGGCTGCCCCGTTATAAAAGTGATAAAGGCGCAGAGGGTAGTGGGTGTATGTGAACACAGATTATTGATGACGTCAATACAAGTGTGAACAGCAGTAAAAATCTCGTATGAGGTTCAGTTTTTGAGCATTTTAAATGGGGAGGTGTAGGAGGGATCCTCCGCCAATCATGCTGGGAGGTGGTGGAGACGATGTGTTGTGTGCACACCTCCTGTCCACCGAGAACATTAAGATTCCATTTGCAGAAGTTCGACAAAAAATGGAGGTGGCATCAGGGCCACGGCTTGCACGTTGTGCCGGGAAATGCAACTGACAGTGTGTTAAAAGCGATAATTGCGCTTCACTGAACAATGCTCCTCACTCAGTCATTGAGACGTAGATTTTTCAGAATTTCCTCATGAATTGTCCCGGTTTTCTGTGCCTTATATCAGAGTTATCGCCACATGGTGGGGAACTGTGGTTTGAGGTAATGGATATCGGGCTGGCATTGAATTTGAGGGACACCGTGGTTTGTGGGAGGTATTTGATGTGGTGAGTTCGATGAAGTAGCACCAGGAATCTAGTTCAGCTTCTGGCAGCCGATCCCTCTGTCACACTCAATGAAAATGACACGTCGACAAATTATTGCCCAAAGAGTCAAAGACGCTGCTGACACCATTCCTAGTTACAAAGTTGTAGCTGCTTGTCCAATAGTCTCCATCATACAGAAGGGGCTAAACTTGAACTACGCTTGGGATATAAGACAGTGGATAGGGTGCGATTGAGGTGTGGGTGGGGAAGCACATTGGGGAAGTAATCATAGTTTTCTTCGTTTTAAAATACCGTTGGACAAGTATGAACCACTCTGAAAATTTAAAGTTATGAAATGGTGAAAAGCTAATTTTGATGATATTAGTCAAGAAGATTCCAAAATCGATTGGGACTGATGTTCGCAGATAGGTGCCCTGCTGATAACTGGAAAACCTTCAAAAACGTGACGTCAGAGAGCCCAGAGACAGTATGCTTCTGTTAGGGCGAAGGGTAAGGCTGGTAAAGAAATTAAGGTTCTTGTATGAACGGAAAAAATCCGCGTTTTTTCTTTATCCATTCACGAGATGAGGATGTCGCTGCCTCGGCAAGAATTTATTAGCCATTCCTAATTTTCAATAGAGCAGTTAAAATTCAACCGCTTTGCTGTTGGTCTGGAGACGCATGCAACCCAGACCAGGTAAGGGTGCAAGATTGTCTCCTTCAAGGACGTTAGTGAACCCGATGGACTTTTTCGACAATAGCAATTATCATCATTAGCCTCTTAATTCTAGATTTAAAGTGAATATCTAGAAGAGTGCAGAGGCACTCGGTGTACATTTAAGATGGAAAGTAGGAGGGCAAAATGATGATATGAGATAGATTTGGCAAGTAGAGTTAAGGATAATCCAAAGGAATTCGACAAATGTGTTAATGTCAAAGGGTAACGAGGCAGAGAATAGGACCATTTAAAGCAGAACCTCACAATGTGGGGAGGTACTGAATGAAAACTTTGCTTCAGTACTTACGGTACAGAAGTATACAGAAGCTCGAGAACTTGGGAAATAAATAGTGACTTCGTGAAAAGTGAATATTTTTATGAAGGAGATGCTCGACGTCTTAAATTTTACAATTGGGTATATGTCCAGGACTTTATTAGATGTACTCTGGAATTTTGAGGAAAACTGAGGAAATGATTGTTGTGCCCTTTGCTGAGATATCTGTATCGCCGACAGCCACATTTGAGGCGGCAGCAGAATGGGGATTGTACAAAGAAGTGCCACTACTTAATTGATATAAGAAGCGTGTTAAGGAAACTCCGGTGAGCCTGACGTCAGTGGTAGTCAAGTTGTTGAAGGCGATTATGAAGCATAGGATTTGCATGCATTTTGAAAGACAACGACTGGTTTGGGATAGGCAACATGGCTTTGTGCAAGGGATATTGTGTCTCACTAATTTGATGGAAGTCTTTTTGAAGAAGTGAATAAAATTAATTGAGGCAGAAAAGTCGATATGGACTTCAATAAGGCGTTTGGCAACTTTCAACATGATCGTCTGGTTAACAAGGTTAGCTCACATGGAAAAACGGGAGAAATAACCATTTGGATTCATAATTGGCTCGACGATAGAAGACATATAGTGATGGTGGAGTCTTGCTTTTTGAAATTGAGTGCTGTGACCAGTGGTATGCCAGAAGGATCAGTGCTGGGTTTACCAAGTTTCGCCATTTATATAAATTATTTAGATGTGTTTGCAGGAGGAGAAGTTAATAAGTTTGCAGATGACACCAAAATTATTGGTGTAGTCGACATCGAAGAGGATTCAGCTGAGAGTATACTGGGATCTTGATTAGATGGGGAGGGAGTGGAGTTTAACCTCGATAAATGCGAGGTGCTGCATCTTAGAAAGGCAAATTCTTGCAGGACTTATACACTTAATTGTAAGGTTTGTGTTGGCAAATAAAGAAACCTTGAAGTGCAGTGCCATAGTACCTTGAAAGTGCAGACACAGATAGACAGGATAGTGAAGAAGATAGTTGGATTGTTTGTTTTTATTGGTCAGTGCTTTGTCTATAGGGGTTGGGAGGTCATGCTGATGCTGTGCATGACATTGGTTCAGTCACGTTTGGAATACTGCGTACAATTCTCGTCTCCCTCCTGTGGGAAAGGTGTTGCGAATCTTGAAGTGAGTAAGAAAATATTAACAATGATGTTGCTGGGATTTGAGCTACAGGGTGAGGCTGAATTTTTGGGGCTACATTCCCTGGAGCATGAGTGGTAAAGACAGGGTGAATAGCCAAGATCTTTTTCCCAAAACTGGACGAAACAAATTTAAGTTGAGGGGGAAAATATTTAAAAGGGACCTAAAGAGCAATTTTTTCACACAGTGGGTTTAGCATGTATGCAGGGAGTTGCGAGAGGATCTTGCAAAGGCGGGTACAATTACAACATTTAAAAGGCATCTGGATGGTTAGATGAATAAAAGAAGTTGAGAAAGTTTTTATGCGGTCAAAGTCTGACAAATAGGACTTGAATAATTTAGAATATCTCGTGGCATGGACGAGTTGGACTGAAGGGTCTGTTTCCATTCTGCATATATCCATGTTGTTATGACCCTGCCTGATCTCACACCTATGTCTATTATCACTGGACATTCTGCAAACTTTTGTCGAAATATTTTCATTTCTGCCTTCTTATACCTGGCAACATATTCTTCCACGACATTATCTCCCAATCACTCACCCTCTGTCTATTTTTCAAACCCTCCCACTGTTGGAAATTAAACAGACATTCAGTTTTATTTATCCAGTTTTAATATGAATAACTGTCCTATAACTTTCCCTGAGATTTAATGTTGCTCATCCCAGAGCATCAGCGGCCACCATTAAGAAGCTTAGGAGCAATGTTTTTAAAGAAATGCAAAGCTTGTGTTTTCTTTGAATTCCCAATATTCTGCCCTGTCCTCCATGTTGGACAGTGGGGTTTCAGCAGTTTGGAGACACATCTTTAGGTCTGTTCTGTGTCTGCCAACTGCAATTCTGTGTTAGTCACTCTCTGCTGATCACGTACTCAGTAATATGAAGGATCCCTTCAAACGTTATTGATTCAGAACAGGATTCTAACATAGACTTGTGTGGCAGTTTACTTAATTATTTTACTAAAAAGTTACTATAAATGCTGGGGAGTATTTCCTGCAAGTTGCATTTTAAATTGCTGTGGATATTCAGGAGATTTAGAGAATTTGGTGACCTAGTTTGGATACGTTATGGTGTTATGAAAATGAAGATGTGTGCTGTACCTTTAAGAGACAGAGAAAGTTGAAAAGCTGGCAAACACCTGACAAGTGGCTGACTGCACGCACAAAGTTTACTTGACAATTTGAAGATGCAACATTTAAGCTGTAGCATAAGATACCTCGTTGTTATCACAGGAGTTCGAAATCAAACAATCAGTTTAAATTATAACCCAAGATAATACAACCGAATCGAAGTTGAATTTTACTGTTTTGACAACAATGAAGCAATGAGACGATAGAGACTTTGGTGTATAAACAGCAGGCACTATGGACAGTTAGCCAGAAAAGGAACACTTCTGCCGTCAAACGTCTGCTATCCAAAACGCACAAGGTACGTTTCTTTCTCATATGAAAAATCTGTGAAACAGAAGACTGAAGACGACCCAGGGAGATCAACAGTGAAGGATCGACAACACTGGCTGGTTTTAAAAATCGATTTGCAGTGAATTTAGTAGGAAGTATATCAGATCAGTGAATTGGTATAGAGTGGGATGTGGATATATCTTTAAGACAAAGGAGGTTTGGAGTTGTAATTAATTTTTGTTTAATGGATTTAATCATTAAAATTGTTATTTTTCTTTAAATAGCGAATTTTGGGATAGTTCTCTGCAACTCATACTTTAACAGATTACGAGGTGAGGTGAGCTTTTTTGTCTGCTTGGTTTAACTAACAGAGGGGTATACCCGTGTCATAAGAATTTTGACTGTAGGTACAGCATTTGGATCTGCAACACTTCCAATAAATGGAGCAGAGGCTACAGAGAGGGGAGTCTCTGTTAAATGGAATGATGGACTCACAATCAGAGCAGCCATGGTCTTATTGAATGGTGGGGGAGGATTTAATGGACTATTCAAGTACCTTATTCATATATTTCTGTTTGTAACAAGTCCATTTTGGCGTCTCTTCAAGTATCTCATGCTGGTGGGGAGGGATTCACCTCCCCCTGCCCCTGGATAACAGGATCCTGGGAGCTCACTAACCTCCAGAATTTCTTGTGTCTTAGTCTTGAGAATTTGAATGACCGCCTGTGTATTTTTGTCCCAGGTTTTGCTTCTGAGTAACAGGCTCCATTAGCTCTGTGCTCTCCTGCTGTGCCTATGGAGTGGAATTGAGGGACTGAAAAGCCTCTTAACGTTCCTTACAGCTTATACTGACTGAAAATATTTCTCCTGTTTCAGTAAATCAACACCAAAATCTAAATGATGTGTTGATTATATTTGTTTTCACTCAGGAATTGAGCAAAAAAGTTGGCTGTGTTTTTGTATAACATATTTGAGAAGATGTGTGTCCAAGAGGGTCGATGGGCTGAATGACCTCCTTCTTTCTCCTGTCACAAACTCGAGAGGATGAATGACCTCTTCCTGTCCCTCTGTATCAGATCTGAGACATTAAATGACACAGCAACTCGTGGATGATGAGCAGCACTAAACTGTATCTGATGGACCTCCCTCCCTTCTCACTTAAATAGATACAAACAACACAATTTAGTCCCTGTGTCCTCGCATTAACACCTCTTATAGCTGCAGTAACTCGTCTCTGTGTTTTGAATCATTCCATTAGCAAAATGTTTCAACATAACCAGCTATCCACCACTTGGAAAGGCATTCAGCTGACGTGGGCTGAACAGCCTCCTGTTATTCCTCTGTAACAAGCATATGGGTGCAGGGGGACCTGTTCCTACCAACAGTCTCAATGTTCTGAATGATGTTACAAGGTTATGAAAGGATTTGTTAACAGGCAGTTCAAGCAAGGAGCAACATAAATATTGCTTCTTTGCTTTATGGCCTCCATAAATTTCCCCTCCAGACATTTTATGCAGTTGGTCAGTTATTTTATCTCTGTCTCCTGCAGTGTTCTGACAATTATCCAGCATACAAGCAAAAAAAGATTAAAAAGCTGAAAAGATTTATGGTCCAACCCTCAGTAGATCTCAACCATCTCATCCAGATCGATTAAACGTTCCCATTTATTATGCTGTGTGAAAAGATATGAGGAAGAGGTTAACTGAAAGTATTCATTCGGTGACTGCGATTGGTGTCAGTCCCCATGAATTCTAATTGTCCCAGTGCAGGTTTTCCATCTTTTAGTGATAACTGGTCTCCAATAAAAATGTCAGCTCATATTATAAGGAGAAGCATCACCACCAGCACTAATAGGGATCTGTAAGTCCGGAGAGAGGTGGAGGAGAGCTCAGAAACTGAGAACATCAGAATGGAATGATCAAACAATGGATAAGAAACTGAGAACAACAGACTGAAATTTTCCAACAATGGATCAGAGTTCATCAGATTATGTTTGGATTCTTTCTACATAATATTGGTGCTCATAACAATTGAGGATCCAATATGCATTCACATTATTCAATATTTTTGTTATCCTACCTGGCTATTGTTGGGGTCCTTGTTAAGTAACTGTCCATTTATTACTTACATTAACCATGCGTGACTGTACTACTGTTCTTTTCTTTTATGCGTCCCTCCGGATATTCACTCTTCAAACCAGTACGAACAATAACAGTGAACTTACTCATTCTTACTCTCCCTATTTAGTTCAATGCGCCTTGTGGGTTGATATACTCCGTTTCAGCTATGAACCACGATTCATTGTATCACTGCCATTCCTATTTAAATATTGAAAGCACAGAGGTCACTGTCTTTTGCTGTGGCGACAAACCCCAGTTCTTTCCTCTGACTCCATCATATTCCTCGCCAATACCTGAGGTTGAAACCGACGAGTCGCAACCGTGGTGATGCATTTGACCATGAGCTGATTCTTGACATGACCATTCTTAAGTGAAACTACTAACACCTCCAGAATATATTTCACTGCTCATCCCATCTACTATTTCAACCTTGAGCTATAAAATGCAATCTTAATTATGACAGTAGTCTGTTGATGACACACCCCGCTTCAAACCTGCAGAAACAAATCTGAGCCGGTACTGCATAGTTCCTGTCTGGACTCCCACCAAAATCCCGCCGTTCCTGTGCGGACTGATTTATATTGCTGTTGGGACTGGCAATGCCGGTGCTTTAATACTCACAAGCACGTCGTCACCTCTGTCTATGACGCAGTCTTCACTCTCTCCATGTTGGTCACCCAAGCTCCTGCCACTTGTTCACATGCATACTGATTTCTTCCATGTGAGTTACAAGTACACACGCAAACACGCATAATCTTTAGCGTTCCGCTGGTGCATTGGACAGATTGAGACATATATTTGTGGGGGCCCATAACTGTCACTCACAGCATGGTTTGCAAATCCTCCCATGCAAGGCATTTCTCGAGTGCAAATATAGTCACAATATACTGGCAAAAATTTTGCATGCTCTCCCTGCTGGACAGCGATTCCAGTTTGTGAAGAAGTCCACAAGCATAGTCTGCACATCTCTCAATTATGGCTTACTCCTTGTCCCAGTTTATGGTGTCTGGACAGGTTCTGTGTGGCAGATTACGAATATGACGTATTGGAAGATTTAACTGATCGGGCAATGGCTTTATTCAACGTTCTCATTATCTGACTTCTCTAATTACTCCCCTCCACTGTATGTATTCATATTTTCAGAACATGTTATCAGTTAATTACATTTTTTCCCTATATCTTTCAATGATAAGATTCTTGGGAGTGCAGACGAGCAGAGAGATCTCGGTGTCCATGTACACTGAACCCGGAAAGTTGCCGCCCAGATTGACAGGGTTGTTAAGAAGGTGTACAGTGTTTTGGCCTTTACTAATAGAGGGATTTAGTTCCGGAACCACGACGTTATGCTGCAGCTGTACGAAGCTCTGGTACGGCCACACTTAGAAAATTGTGTACAGTTCTGGTCACCACAATATAAGAAGGATGCAGAAGCTTTGGAAAGGGTGCAGAGGAGATTTACTTGGATGTTGCCTGGTATGGAAAATTGTCTTACGAGGGAAGGCTGAGGGCCTTGAGGCTGTTCTCATTAGATAGAAGAAGGTTGAGAGGTGACTTAATAGAGACATACAAGATAATCAGAGGGTTAGATAGGGTGGACAGGGAGAACCTTTTACCAAGTGTCAGAACGGCAAACACGAGAGGACACAACTTTAAAGTGAGGGGAGATAGGTATAAGACAGATGTCAGAGGTAGTTTCTTTACTCAGAGAGTAGTAAGGGCATAGAATGCTTTGCCTGCAACTGTACTGGATTCCCTAAATCTAAGTACATTTAAGTCGTTATTGGACTGGCATGGAATAGTGTAGGTGAGATGAGCTTCAGATTAGTATGACAGGGCTGTGCAACATCGAGGGCCGAAGGGCCTGTACTGCGCTGTAATACTCTATGTTCTATGTTCTATGTTCCGTGACGTTGGTTTTTGTCTCCCTCTTGTATAGTGTGCATGCATTGCGAAGCTCAGAAGCAATGAAATGTTGAGTGTTGGGCTGTTGGTCACATGCTGGTCCATGTGGTGCACGATATTGTGTGTCGGGGGAGTGTTAGACAACAGTTTTGATACATGTTTTTAAAAATTGGTTAGTGCCTGTCCACTGAACCCTGCGTTTATCTGTATCAACTGGTCTTGCGGTCAGGAACACGAGGAAACCGCTCGAATGTTTTTGAAAAGAGCCAATCATCTAACTTGTAGCTGAGGGACTTCTGACTGACCCATGCTATTGAAACGTGAGGAAGTGCTTGGGATGGCTTGCTGGAGGTTACGATTTGAGCTCCCTTCGACCTTCAGGGAGACATGAGGATTTTGGTGATAAACCTCCTCCTTTAGAAAAGAAAAGGTCTGACTGCAGGTTAAGACACAGGCAGGCTCTGAACATGACCTCACGCCGAAAATACATTGTCTGAACCGAAGTGACTTCACATCGACAATGCATGAAATTATTTCTAGGTAGTGACTTGATATAAATTCTGCTATTTGCATATAAATCAATAATTACCTTCACCTTCATTCTAACTGATTAAAGATTTAAGAGCCAGCTGAGATGCGTTCAAAGGATACGCATGAGTTGTACAACCCTTTGATATTTTCTTTATAAGTTCGATGTCTCAGGTCTTTGTCTCTCACTAACACCCGATGGGCGAGCAGTGCTTTGACAGATTGTCTTTTTTTAAAAAAAACAGAGCGATCTGTTGGACTATAACCTGTTGCTGTGTGATGTTTGATCTTGTCCAACGCAGTTCAACCACAGGCATCTCCATAGTTTGACCTAACTCTGCAGGGGCATGGGAACCTAGACTGTAGCTTGAGGGTGCAGGATCTGGAGTGGAGGGAGGTTCGGAACATGGCATCAATCTCAAAGGAGGGTGCCTGTAAACAGGAAAGTGGCTTGAAGTGTGTATACTTCAATGCAAGATGGATACGAAATAAGGTAGGTGAACTTGCAGCGTGGGTTGGTACCTGGGATTTCGATGTTGTGGCGATTACGGAGACATGGGTAGAACAGGGACAGGATTGGCTGTTGCAGGTTCCAGGGTTTAAATATTTTAGTAGGGCCAGAGGTGGGGGTAAAAGAGGATGAGGTGTGGCATTACTTGTCAAAGATAGTATTACAGCGGTGGAAAGGACGATGGATGAAGACTCGTCGTCTGAGCTAGATTGGACTGAGGTTAGGAATAGGAAAGGTGAGGTCGCCCTGTTAGGAGTTTTCTACAGGCCTCTTAATAGTCCTAGAGACATAGAAGAAAGGCTTGTGAAGATGATTCAGGAGAAGAGTGAAAGTAATAGGGTGGTTGTTATGGGGACTTTAACTTTCCAGATATTGACTGGGAAAACTATAGCTCGAGTTCGTTAGATGGGTTGGTGTTTGTCCAATGTGTGCAGGAGGGTTTCCTGACACAACAAGAGGTGAGGCCATACTGGATTTGGCTCTGGGTAACGAACCAGGCCAGGTGTTAGAATTGGAGGTCTGTGAGCACTTTGGGGACAGTGACCACAATTCGGTGACTTTTACTCTAGTGATGGAGAGGGATAAGTGTGCACTAGCCAGGAAGGATCTGAAGAGAGAGCTAAGAGCAGCAAGGAGGGGGTATGAAAAGTCCTTAGTTGGCAGGATTAGGGAAAACCCTCAGGCTTTCTACAGGTATGTCAAGAATAAAAGAATGACTACGGTAGGAATAGGTCCAGTCAAGGATAGTAGTGGGAAGTTGCGTGTGGAGGCTGAAGAGAATGGGGAGACACCGAATGGATACTTTTCGTCAGTATTCACTCAGGAACAGGACATTGTTGCCGATGTGAATACTGAGTCACAATTAATTAGAATGGATGGCTTTGAGGTATGTAGGGAAGAGTTTTTGGAAATTCTGGAAAGGGTGAAAATACATAAGTCCCCTGGGCCTGATGGCATTTATCCTAGGATTCTCTGGGAAGCAAGGGAGGAGATTGCAGACCCATTGGCCTTGATTTGTATGTCCTCGTTGTCTACAGGTATAGTGACAGAAGACTGGCGGATTGCAAATGTGGTTCCCTTGTTCAAGAAGGGGAGTAGGGATAACCCTAGTAACTATAGGCCGGTGAGTCTCACTTCTGTTGTGGGCAAAGTCTTAGAGAGAATTGTAAGGGAAGGATTTATGAACATCTGGATAGGAATAATGTGATCAAGGATAGTCAGCATGGTTTTGTGAAGGGCAGGTCGTGCCTCATAAGCCTTATTGAATTCTTTGAGAAGGTGAATAAGAAGTGGACGAGGGTAAAGCGGTAGATGTGGTGTATATGGATTTTAGTAAGGCGTTTTATAAGGTTCTCCATGGTAGGCTACTTCAAAAAATACGGAGGTATGGCATTGAGGGCGAGTTGAAGGTTTGGATTAGGAATTGGCTGGCTGGCAGAAGACAGAGGGTAGTAGTTGATGGTAAAGGTTCATCTTGGAGTGCAGTTACTAGCGGTGTTCGGCAAGGATCTGTTTTGGACCTTGGCTCTTTGTCATTTTTATAAACGACATGGAGGAGGGGCTAGAAGTTTTGGTGAGTAATTTTGCGGATGATACGATAGTCGGTGGAGTTGTTGACAGTGAGGAAGGATGTGGCAGGTTAAAGCGGGATATGGATAGGTTGCAGAGCTGGGCAGAAAGGTGGAAAATGGAGTTCAATGTCGGTAAGTGTGAAGAGGTTCACTTTGGTAAGAGTAACAAAAAGATGGGGTACTGGGCGAATGGTCGGATACTTGGTAGTGTGGATGAGCAGAGGGATCTTTGTGTCCATGTTCTCAGATCTCTGAAAGTTCCACCCAGGTAAATAGTGCGGTGAAGAAGGCATATGGCATACTGGATTTTATTTGGAGAGGAATTGAGTTCCGGAGTCCTGAGCTCATGTTGCAGTTGTCTAAGACTCTGGTGCGGCCGCATCTGGAGTATTGTGTGCAATTTTTGTCGCCACACTATAGGAATGATGCGGAGGCACTGGAACGGCTGCAGAGGAGGTTTACCAGGGTGTTGCCTGGTATGGTAGGAAGATCGTATGAGGAAAAGCTGAGGCACTTGGGGTTGTTTTCATTGGAGAAAAGAAGGTTTAGGGGTGACTTGATAGAGGTGTACAAGATGATTACGGGTTTAGGTAGGGTTGACCATGAGAACCTTTTACCACGTATGGAGTCAGTTATTACGAGGGGGCATAGCTTTAAATTAAGAGGTGGTAGGTATAGGACAGATGTTACGGGTAGATTCTTTACTCAGCGAGTCGTGAGTTCATGGAATGCCCTGCCAGTAGCAGTGGTGGACTCTCCCTCTTTATGGGCATTTAAATGGGCGTTGGATAGGCATATGGAGGATAGTCGGCGAGTGTAGGTTAGGTGGGCTTGGATCGGCGCAACATCGAGGGCTAAAGGACCTGTACCGCGCTGTATTTTTCTATGTTCTATGTTCTATGTTCATATGATGGCCTTCAGTGATTAGCCAATCACTTCTCCGTGCATTTTCTTTTTAAATTAAACCCGTGTGCTCATCTCTTGTACATTAATCTTTTATGTGGCACATTATGTAATGCTGCATGTAAGTCCAGATATAATAAACCCAACATATCCCCATTATGCATCTTGCAAAGCAAAATTTTGAAAACGATACTTAGACAAATCATTCAAACATGATTTAACCTTCATAAAATCATGTTGTCTGTGATGGATTCTGAATTAACTTTGAAAACCTATTCTTATTATTTACTTCATAATAGGCTAACAATTTGGCTTCAATCTCTGCTTTTCACTCCATAGAGAAGTTGGTTATTCTAAGTGCTTCCCTTTCAATAACCTCTACATTCGCTTTTAATCCCTATGTACCCGGTACAGGGCTGTAAAAGGTCTGCTCCAATTGTTATATAGGCGGCACAAGTGGCTGAATGGACTCATTCTGTTGATGATTTGTACACTCGATTGGCTGAATGGCCTCCTGGTGTTCTGACATTATATTCTCGATGGCTTGCATGTCCTGCTCCTGCACACAACGCAATCGCTGAAGATCTCATTGTGCTCTTTCTCTTGTTTAATGACATGTTTGGGGAATTATCGAATCTCCTTGCTGTTATACCACATTTCCAGGGCGGAATTGAACAGGCACGTTGCGATGCCCACATTCGTTAGCTCAGTGGTGAGAACTGCCGACTCACAGCACCAGAGATCCGGGTTCAATTTCAGTGTAGGATCTCTGCTGTGTGGAGGTTACACATTCTCCCTGTGTCGCAAGATTTTGCATCGCGCACTCCAGTTTCCTCCCACACTTCTAAGATGTGCGGGTTAGGTGGATTGGACAACCTAAATTACCCATGATATCCGAAAATGCGGAGGCTAGGTGCGTCAGTGATGGAAGCTGCCAGTTTACGAGATTGGGTTGGGGGCGGAGTTTGAATGTGACGGTCTTCGGAGGATCAATGTGGAGTCAATGTGTCAAATGGCCTACTTCCACACTGTATGGAGTCTATGATTAACAACTTCGTTGCACAAATCAGTTCAGGGAATAATCTGAGGAAATTCCAATGTCGTTTCCTCAGTGAGGAGATTAAATCTGTCCACACTACTCCAGATGTGATCTCGCTATAATCCGGTACAGCAGCCGCACCAAGGTTGTAGCAGTCTCAGCTATCTGAGGGATTGCACAGTATTGTTAAAAGATCATTGCCCTTCTCTACTCCACCAGCATAACGTGAGATCTGGTAAAAAATGTAACAACGACACTTGAGAAGAAATGGCAAGATGTGACGAGACATTATCAATGTTGAGGTAGGCCTCGCCAAACATTTCTCCTGAATCTATCATTAATTTCGCCAGAGCCCATGTCACCCAGATTCCACAGAGTCTGGTAAGGTGGAGCTTAACAACAGCAAGGAGAAGCAAACATTGAAAGGAGTTATGCATTAAATTGAAAGCTGCAATACAAATGTTGGACATGCTATAAAACAGTAAATTACATATGCAGGTTTGTGGGTACTGCAGTAACAATGGACAGTTTCAAGTTGCATCTCGACAGTGTTAACCCAGGTGAATGCTCATGCTGTGAAATAAATTTCAGAAGCGTGTATAAGATGGGTTGCTTTAACAGTACTTTGAGCACCGAACTAGAGATCAGCCGATTTTGGAATTGGTGTGGCCTGATCAGAAGATCTGCATGAAAACTTTGCTTTTTGTAATAGTGATATTCATGTACTGAATTTTACATGACGTCTGAATACAAAGCAGATTTATTTTCTTAAATTACGAGGAATAAGTTGGCTTCAGTGAATTCAAAAAGTTCATGTAAAAGATTTAATGAAAGATAGGTAATGTCTGTTATTTAGAGTAACGCTGTAAGGTGTCCAATACACATATACCCTTCCAAGGTGCAAATAACTGAAGGGAAATTTTATTTAACGATGGTTAACAAAATAAGTTCAACATTGCATTAGATCAAATCAAGGGGAATAGAAAAATGCCAGATATTGTGGCTTAATTGAAATTTAGGACACAACAAAAGAGGACTAATAAACTGATAACGTAATAAAACAGCAAACGTGACCAAATTATTTATAAAATAGACGTAGACAAAAGGTGAGGAATTCTCGACCGTTAAGCGTAAGCTCTGTGGAGGGGAAAATAATTCAACCTAATATGAAGGAAGAAATATTAAGGCAAAGAGAGAGTAAAGGTCGTATTATAAAGACACAACATCGGTTTAGAAAGGCAGTTCATGATTAATTAATTAATCTATGAAGACATTACCATCACCACCACGAGCCAGTAGATGAAGTGTATCTTGATTTACATAAAAACCATTCAATACAGTGACGCACAAGAGGCTGCTGCATAAGGTAAAAATGCAATGGCATTGCCATTAATATGTTAACATGGATAGAGAATCAATGAGCTAACAGGAAGCAAGGAGTGTGAAACATGTGTATTTTTCTGTTCAGTGATCAATGACTATTCCTGTGTCTCAGGCATCGGCGTTGGGTCCGCAATTATGCACACAATTTACATGATCCCTTTGGACATGGGGACCACGTGTAGTGTCTCAAATTTTTGGGATGACAATAAGATGAGTGGTAGTGCAAAATGTGCAGAGCAATGTGAGATATTGCAATTGGAATGAAGGGAGGATCGTATAGAAACACGCGAAATCATGAAGGGAACAGATGATTTAGAAGTAGAGAGGTTGTTTACAGTAGCAGGTGAAACTATGACAAGACAGCATAGCCTCAAAATTCAGGTGATAAAACTTCGGACTGAATTGAGAAGGAACGTCTTGACTAAAATGCTGTGAATTTGTGGAATTCCTTGGCTTATGAAGTAGTTGAGGCTTTGTTATTGAATGTCTTTGAAGCTAAGATAGACAACTTTGTGAACTGTAACGCATTTAAATGTTATGGCGAAAGAGCACGCACGTGGAGCTGAAGGCATGAAAAAATCAGCTGTGATCTTACTGAACTGCAGAACAGGCTCGAAGGGCCAGATGGCCTACTCCTGGTCCGAGCTTTTTTGTTCATATGTAATGGGTCGACGTATAGCCAAGTCAACATGAAATGATAAACATATTTGAGGAATTGACTTGTTGATGGTTACAGAGAAGCAATGGATGCAATTCATTTAAATCTTCAGAAAGACTTTCGTTCGACACTCTGGCCTAGTGGGCAAAGTCAAATATTATAGGAGTGGGGCTGAAATATTGAGATGGTTTTAGAATAGGAGAGCAGACACGAAACAGCGAACAGAAATAAAATGATCTGATTTGAAGTGGAACGATCATGGAATATCACGTCGATCGGTGCTTGGACCCCAACTATTCTCAATGCATCTCAAACATTTGGATAAGAGAATCAAATGCAATGTATGTCAGTCTGCTGATCGCACTGAACGATGTTGGACTGTGAGTGGGCGAGGAGAACGTGAAAAAGCTCCAAGCTGATTGAGGTAAGTGCATTGAATTGGCAAATAGGTGGCAGGTGAAGAGCAACTGGGGTGGGTGTGACGTTGTCCACTTCGATTGGAAAAATGGAGCATCAGCATATCATTTCAAAAAGGACCAGATAAAAAGAAATGATCTTGAAAAGAACTTGCGCTCATTTTTTGATTTCTTCTGTGCAGACCGCCGAAATCAATACAGGGCAGTGAGTTCTGAAACCAGAAGTCAACACTGGACAAAAAATTAGCACGCTGACATAGAAGCAGTAAGTTTTCAGCTAAAATATTGAAAAGGATCTGGATCTCCTCGTATATGAGTCACTGAAAGCAATATTGCAGCAGCAGAGAACAGTTAGGGTGTATTAATAAATGATGTGTTGACCATCATTTCAAGGTGATGTGACTACAGGAGTTAGCGTGTCTCAATGCAACTGGGCAGGACCTTGGTGCAATCTCATCTCGAACAATTGTGTTGTATTGTGTACAATTTTGGTTTCTTTACTTTATAAAGGACACGCTTGACATTGAGAGAGTACAGTGCAAGACGACCAGACTAATTTCTGAGATGCCAGGTTTGGTATGGGAGCAGAATTTGGATCGAGTGGGCTTGAATTCCATGACATTCAGGAAAATGAGTAGCGATCACTGTGGGATATCTAAACGTCTGAGAGGGCGAGACAGATTGGAATCTGGGATGATAATTCCGTGGCTGGGATGTCGAAAACAAGGGGACACTGTATTAGGCACAACAGGCTACTCTGCATTGAGATGAAAATAAATGCCTGAACTCCGAGTCTGGTGAACCTGTGGAATTCTCTCCCATATAAGGCTGTGGAAGCAAAGTTACTGAATATATATAATGTTTTCGAGATACTGAATGGATAGGGAGAGAGCTGGAGTACGATGTGGGATTAGCGGATCAGCCTTCATGATATTGGATCGGGTAGAAAATTCAAACAACCAATTTCAGTTCCTATTTAATATTTTCCCAAGGTCAATCACATGAAGGAATGTGTACATTGTTTGGGAAAAGTGCATTGAAGAGATGTTCGGCCATGAAGTAGAACGGGGAATGGCAATGTGATGAATGGCCTACTCCTTTCGCGATATTTGTGAGCAGTCTGTGGGAAAGCTCTGTAAATGTTGTCACAAGCTGTCAGATGGTCGGCAGGAGGCAGCTGCAGGGTCGATTGTTTTTCAATTTCCTTTTCCGATTCCGGAATAGTTTGAGACAATCGAGTGCCTTGCTTGGCCATTTCAGAGACGACTGAATAATTTATCACATATTTGTGTGTCTGGAGTCACTTTTAGGACAGACCAGGAAAGCACGGGAAATTCAATTCCTGAAAGTACATTGGTGAAGTAAATTAGTTTTTACAATCGTCGGCGGCTTCGTGGTCCCTATTATTGACACCAGATTTTAGATCTCGATATTTTATTTATTATTTTTAATATTCACCAGCTGACAGAGCGTTAGTCTGGTCTGGATTAGAAATCTAGTAATATTTCCATAAAAACAACATGTCCACATGGGGACCTATCTGAAACCAATTAAACAGCTTGTTTCTGTGCTGCTAAACAGCTCGGACGAAAAGGAAATGACTAATTTGACTATTGTGATTTGACTGATAAATTGTCAGGTTTTAGTCCACTTAAGGGACTGAACATTGTTTAGTAATTTTCTGAAATACCAGGCAGATTTCAGTTTTCAAAGCTGAAATGAAACATCTTCCTCAGGGACACGTCTTGTTCCTCTTCAGTCCAATTACAGGAATGGTATTGGGACTCAATGTCTTTGTGATACCTACTGCGTTCAGCTGTTAATTCAAGTCAGGTGCAGCGATTCGAATCGATTGATGATCGGCATGTGTGATTCTGTGGGTATCATGACGAGTGTCATTTGGATCATCGTATCAACACTTTTGTTTGAGGATGATGGAGACACTTTTTCCTTGACTTTAGCATTGATATACATGGCTGTTCTTTCTGTACGTTGTGGATACTTGTGGTGCCCACGCCTCCAGTGAGTTGTTTAAATGTCCATCACCATTTAAAACTGAATGTGGCAGGACTGTTGATCTGTTGGTCTTGGGATCATTTTGCTCTCTCAAACAGACGTTAGCCCTGCTGTTTGGAATGTAAGCAGCGAAACGCGGTAGCTTTAACACGTTGTCATTAGATTTGGTGCACATGATTCTGACACTGACATGTTCACGCACACTCTTCACAGAACTATAGATCGGTTTGATTGTGATGGTAGACTGAAAGATAAGTTCGGGCAATAAGTTATGGATTGTGCTTGAACATAATGGTGTTTCTGCTGCTGCTGTGGTCTACAGGATCACATTTCGTCAGAAATTCTCTATTTAAGATAGTTTTGAGAGCTAGATCATTGAAAGACTTTATAGAGGATTTTAGACTTGAAATTAAATTGAATGCAATGAAGAATTCGTCATATATGTGGAGATATAGAATCATAGACTTTTCGAGTCATGCAAAATGCAGTCAGACCCTTCGGATCAACTCGTCCATGCTCACCAGTTTTCCTAAACTGAATGAGTTGTATTCATCTTCTTTTGGCACAAACACCTCCAAATCTTTCCAATTCATGAACCCATCCAATTGTCTTTTGATCATTGTAATTATACTCGCCTCTAGACTTCCCCTGACAGCTTCTCACGTACACACACAGCCCTTTGTGAGAAAGAACCGCCCTTCAAATCAGTATTAAATCTCTTCCCTCACACATTAAACCTCAAATGTCTGGTTTTTGACACCCAAACTTGGGGAAGTAATCTTGTCTATTCATCCTGTCCATGCCCCTCATGATTTTATAAACTTCTATAACGTCACCCCTCAACCTTCTACACAAAGGGAGCAAACTCCAAGCCTACCCATATATCTCAAATCCTCCGGTCTCTGTCACGTTGTTTTAAATAATTCTATCCTTGTTCCAGCTAACAACATCCTTCTCACAGCAGGGCGCCAAGAAATGTACTCAGTACTCCAAGTGCGATCTTGCCATTCCCTTGTACTGCCATAACAAGATGCCCCAAAAAGGCAAGCGTGCCAATCACCTCTTCATTACCCTGTCTGCCGGCATCTACAATTTCACAGAACAAAGCACCTGCATACCTGGGTCTTTCTGTTTGGTGACACTCCCCAGTGCCCTACCATTAACTGCATAAATCCTGCCCTGATTTGTCGAGCAAAGTACAACAACACGCTTTTTCTGCATGAAGCTCCATCTGCCAATCCTGTGCCCAATGGCTCAGTTGCTCAGGATCTCATTGTTCTCATAAATAGCCTTCTTCACTGTCCACAATAAAACAAATTTTGGTTTCGCCTACGAACTTACTATCAATGGTTTCTACATTCTGATCCAAATCATTTACAAAAAAAAAAAATGAACAGCAGCAGTCTTATCCTTTTGGCACACTTCTGGACACAGGGCTTTGTTTGGAACAACAAATCTCTCCCAGCACGCTCTTCTCCTATTGTCAAGCTTGCTCCCTGTCCCTGAACGTCTGTAACTTAACCTTATTAAAAAGTCAACCATGAGGAATTTTGTTGAGCCTTATTAATGTCCACATAGGCAACATATACTGCTTTGCCATCATCTATCTTCTGCGTCTCCTCTTCAAAAATTGCAATCTAGTTTCTGAGACACGTTTTCCAACAAAAACAAACATGATGATTATCCGTAATCAGTCCTTGACTTTCCAAATGCATGTAAATCCTGTCTCTCCGAATCTTCTCCAAAAAATCTCCAGACCTCTTATGATTCACCAATCTGTCGTTCTCTGTTTTTACTTTTTCTTGCAGCCTTTTTAAAACTAAAGTCACAACATTAGATGTCCCCAGTCCTCCCGTACTTCACCCGTTGCTATCAATGATATAAATAAAATATTGAAAGAACTGCAGAAGCAAAGACAGAAGATGATGGGAAAGATTAGCAGGTCTGACAGAATCTGTGCAGAGAAATCAGAGTTAATGTTTTGGAACCTCTGATCCTTCCTCACAAATCTGGGGAATAATACTAATATCTCAGCTCAAGGCTCTGCAATTTCTTCCCCAACTTCCCACAATTACCTGTGATACTCGTGAACAGGCCCTGCATATTTGTCAATGGTTATGCATTTAAGACCTCCAGCACTGCTTCTTCTTTAACGTGGCCTCATTTCAAAACATCACTGTTTTTTTGTTTCCCCTCAGTGGCATCATTTCCATTTTTCCTCTACAGTAAAAATACATACCAAATATATTCTTGTGCGATCTCATCCATCGAGCAGGAAGGGGCTGGAAGACGGTAGAATAGGGGAGGTTGAACCTAATAGGAGTGTGAACCCAGCACGGTCTGGGGCTGAAGAACTGCATTGTTGAACTGTTAACTGTATTTCTATATTTTCATTTCACTTTTATAGGAAAGGCTGCAATATTTTAATTTTAAATTTATAATCTTCATTTCTGCTTTGCATTAAGATTCTGGACCGTGGGAGGGGAGACATGGGAAGGGGTTACGTTTGAATTTAAGATTGTGTCACATGTGAGAACGTTTAAACTTTTCACTGTCCTCATGTTTTTACATTGGATAATAATCCCCATAAATCAATTCTTCTGTGGTTCCACATATAGATGGTGCTTTGATGTTTAAGGGGCTCAAATCTCTCCTTCGTTTCTCTTTTGCACCTAATATAGTTGAAAAAGCTCTTCAAATTCTCCTTAATCGTATCAGCCAAAGTAATCGCATGTCCCTTTTTTGACCTCTTGATTTTCCTCGTAAGTGTACTCCTACACCCTGTATGCTCAGGAGATTCACTTGAGCCCAGCGGTTCATTTGGTGAGAGCCTCACAATTACCTGTCGTGTCCTGTTCCCTTGTCCTGCGAGAACTGCCCTTCACACGAGCAGGAACAAACTGTTCCTGAACACTCGTTATCTCGCATTTCAAAGATTCCCACTTGCATTACGTCCCTCTATCTGTAAACAGCTTTCCCGAATCGTCTGCTGAAATTTCCTGGCTAATAAATCGGGCCTTGCCACAATTTATATCGTTAATTTGTGGACCAGGCGTTCCCATTTCCAGAACTATTTTTAAACTAAGAGAATTCCAGTCACTGGTTCAAATGATCTTCAACTCGAACAGCTCAGTCGAATGCATTTCCTGATCTCCCAAGAGGAAATAAACTCTCGGCCGAGATCATATCAGTCATGATATCTGTATCTTCATCTCTGACCATTTGGGTTTCTGTTGTTTTAGGAATGAATCCATTGAAATAGGGATCAAACGATCCCTCCTCACTCCCCCACTCTCTTTCCATTTCCTTCTCACACTTGCGTTAAAAGTGATGTAATAACTTACTAAGCAGATCAGCTGACGCCACTGCACAAGCAGCAGCTTTGTTTGGAAAAGGCATCAAAGACAGTAAGTCTCTCACACTTGAAATGAATTGGCCTCATTGTCACATGCACTCAAACGAATGCAGTGATATTTTGCAATAACCTCGCTTATGGCGACACCTTAGTTAAAAGATACCTCGGAACAGATTCTTAGGTATGTGTTACGAAATTTAAGTAATAATAAATCAAAGTCAATTAGAAGAATAAAAATGAAAAAAATAAGACTCAATTTACGTCCCTTCACGACAGTCTGTTCCAGCACCTAGTCTCCAGACCACACCAGTCAACTCTCCAGACCGCAACAGGTCTTGTCGCCAGAACGCAAAGGGCTGAGTCCCGTGAACACACTGGGCCGAGGCTACAGATCTAATTGAGTCCTGTCTCCAGACCGCACCAGACCCAAACACGAGGCTGCAAGGGGTCCAGTCACCAGATCGCACTGCTCCCAGACTGCACCCTGTACCAGACCTAGTCTCCAGACTACACTGGGTCCAGACTACAGACTGCACTGGGCTGAGTCTGCAGACCACACCAGTCCCAGTATTCAGAGTACACCAGGTCCATTCTACAGACCATACCAGGCCCAGTCTGAAGACAGCATCTGTCACAGAATGTGCACTGCACCGGGCCCAGTCTCCAGACCACATCAGGCCCAATCTCCAGAACGCATCGGACACAGTCTGCACACTGCACTAGGCCCAGTCGCCAGATTTCACCAGGTCCAGTCTCGACGCCGCACCGGTCCCAGTCTCCAGATCGCACCGGGCCCAGTCTCCAGATTGCACCAGACAGTCTCCAGATTGCACCAATCCCAGTCTCCACGATGCACCGAACCGAGTCTCCTGCAACAGTGGACCGTGACTTAAGGCTGCAGTGAGCCCAGTCTTCAGACCGTGACAGGTGCAGTCACAAACTGGCAACAGGCTGAGTCTATCGACCACATCTGGTCCTGTGTCCAGACTGCACCGGGCCCAATCTCCAGACCACAATAGATACAATCTGTACAGCACACCGGGCCCAGTCTCCACGCTGCACTGGGCGCAGTATCCAGAGTACACTGGACCCAGTCTACAGATTATACCGAGCCCAGACTCCAGACTACACCAAGCCAAATATCCAGGCCACATTGGACACTGTCTGCACACCGCAATCAGCCCAATCTCCAGATCGCAATGGACCCAATCTCCAGATGGCACTGGACCATGATTCGAGACCATAGTGATCCCAGTCTCCAGGCCTTACTGGCCGAGCCTTCAGACCACTCTGGACCTAGTCTCCAGGCTGCATGAGGCCCAATCTCCAGACCGCAACAGACCCAGTCTCCAGCCCGGACCAGACAGTCTTCAGACCACACCAATCCCAGTATCCATGCTGCACTGAACCGAGTCTCCAGGCCACCGCTGACCGAGCACGGGGCACAGTATCAAACCGTGACAGTTGCACACACAAGCCCACACCGGGCTGATTCTCCAGATCACTCCAGGCCCTGTCTCCAGACTGCACCAGGTCCAATCTCCAAACTGCACCAGGCTGAGTTTTCCGAGCACTCCAGAACCAATAGTCAGAGCACACCGGGCCCAGTCTACAGACTACATCAAGCGCAGTCTGCAGACTGCACTGGACACAGCCTACAAACTGCAGCAAGCCCAGACTCCAAACTGCATCGGGCCCTGTCTCCAGGCAACGCTTGACCCAGTCTCCAGATCGTACAGGACCTCGTCTCTTGACCAGACTGGCTCCAGTCTCAAGACTGACCTGATCCGCTTTTCAAGGCCGCACTGGGCACAGTCGTTTGACCACACTGTTTATGTGCCCAGTTCCACGTCGCATGGAGCCCAGTCTTCAGACTGCACCGAGCCCAGGCTCCAGGCCACACTGAATCGAATATCCAGGCCATACTGGACCGACCCTCAAAGTTGCATCAGACTGGGTCCAGCCTCCAGTCTGCTCTGCGCCCAGTCTGGAGACCGCACTGAACTTTAAATCTCGAGGCCTCGCCTGCCGCCGCCAGCCTCCAGTCTGGGACTCACCTCATCCATTCCCTTTCGAATCACCTTAAACTGTTCCACGTTTTGGGATGATAAAACCCTCCATAAATCAGAATACCAAAAAAAAAAGACTCAAAGAGCAGGCAGATCTGAGGAGTTCGAGCTGAAATCTTCCGACTCTGCCGCCATCTTTGGGAGATATCACGGATGTTTCATTCTTCAAATAACGAATTTGGAGACTCAGAGCAGTTTTTTTGTTCCAATTCATTTCAATTCTGTCCCTGAGATATTAACAGAAGGAGATAAACATGCTCATTGCCAGTCTGTATGCTGTTAATGGGTTTAGTTCAGGACTTTGCCATCCATTCTCAATTTTATTTCACAAAGTACAGCAAAACAAAAATTGAAAGTTTGAGAAAATGCAATAAATTTCATCTCAGTCTCTTCCAAATTGTCTGGATGCAATTGTAGGAGAAAGTGAGGACTGCAGATGCTGGAGATCAGAGCTGAAAATGTGGTGCTGGAAAAGCGCAGCAGGTCAGGCAGCATCCAAGGAATAGGAGAATCGACGTTTCGGGAATACGCTCGGCTCGATTCTCCTGTTCCTTGGATGCTGCAACACATTTTCAGCTCTGGGTGCAATTGTACCCTTGTGGTCTGCATAAGCTGCCTTTGCGAGACAGTTATATTGTCCGGATTTATAGAGCAATGAACTGATATTGGCTGCACCGCTCTCCATGCTGGACAGACAGCTAGTTCAGGTTTATTAATCAATATACTGCTGTGGTCTACATACCTCCCGATGTTGGACCGATTCGAGTCCGGGTTCATAGATCAATGGACTGTTGTGCTCTGCATATCTCCCTTTGCTAGACGGATATCTAGGCCTGGTTGAGAGATCAATACACTGCTGTCGACTGCATAGCTCCGGGTTCATATGATCCAGGTTTATCGATCAATGCACTGCTGTGGTCTGCGTAGCTCCCAATGCTGGACGGTTATTTAGTCCGAGTTGATCGATCAATGGACCACTGTGGTCCACATAGGTCCCTGTGATGCACAGATTTCGAGTTCGGGTTTACAGATCGATGCACTTCTGTGATCTGGACAGTTTTCCACACTTGGCTGGGTTGGACCGAACAGAGCTTCGTCAACACAGAGCACTGTGATGAAAAGAAATCCCCTCTGGGTGAATGGTTCTCTGTGGCTGATTGAGAATGTTATACACCTGACCATTTCAGCTGAACTGGCAACGCCTTTCGCTCTCGGTCTTGTGATTGGACCTTTCGTCTCTCACTGCATTAATTTTGCAGTATGATCATGTGCATCATGTTGGTGAATACTCACTGTCCTGGCCGCAGCCATAGCCTTTTCATTCAGAAGCAGTCAGGCATTCCCATCGAATTCGGGTCTCCACGGAGTAAAAAAGTGTGACCATCTCCAGTTAGAGATTCTCGACGTCCTCTTGACACATTCCTGGCTATCTTAGTGAGAATACATTTATTGCATTTATCAAAAACGTTGACATTGGTTGCAAATGGTTAAAGGCTCAGGACTGGCAATTGTGTCACTACAGTCCTCAATTTGCATTAACCTCATAAAGACTGTTTCATCCATGTTTTATCCCTGCTTCCGGCTGAGTAACTAGTCCTCCACATATGGCGATGCAGTAGCTTCAAAAGGCTGGGTGCTCCCTCCTGTGTGACAGACATGAGAGATTAAAAGATCGGCCCCAGCTGCTGTGTGACAGCGTCGAATGGCTGAATAGCTTCATTCTGTCTGTTTATACAATTGATGATCTGAATAGTCTGCTTCAGTGTTGGCGTATTTGTGAATGGTGCTGAACATTTTGGAACCATCAGCGAACAGCCCACTTCTGACTTTCTGATTGAGGAAAGGCCTTTGATGATGCAACTGCTGATAGCTCACGGTGCCTCATTGATGCCATTTCCTCGGTCCTTTAGAAGTATGTCGTACTTAGCAGCAGGTAATGGCACATAACACAGTGGGCAGTATCTTCAATATGATGTTGAGACTTTCCCTCCACCTGTTCTGTGTTCTGGGTGCTCCTCCATGCATTGCTCGGAACAGTTACATCTGTGACAAGTAGTTTGGTGAGAATGATCCCTCTTGCTGGTTCCCCCATCACTTCCCACAGTCTGGCTGCTTCTAATTTGAAACCTCTCCCGAGTCAGTCAGTCGTGGGACTGTGGAGGTACTCTTGCTGAGACTTCAACATTGAAGTCTCACCCCCAGAGAGCGTCCTGTGACCTTGTCAGCCTATGTGCTGCCTCCGATTTGTTTTCAACATCGAGGGGTGGTGTGGAAGGCAGCAGATGTGCATCAGCTGGAGATTTCCTGAACCATATCTGAACCGTTACCATGAGATTTCACGGGTTCGTTCATCAATTATCGGTAAGTCCAGGGTAACCCCTTTCCTGACTGTGTCAAGGTGCCCCCATCACTGGTGAGACTGTGCTGCTGGTGAGACAGGATATACATAGGGAAGGTTATGGGCCTTCATGATGCATTATCCATCAGGCCTGATTCTGTGAGTACGACGGTGTTAGACTGGTTCCTGAACGGTAAATAACAGGAATAAAGCTGATCATGGAACAGGGAATAATGGGTCAAAAAGCTGAATGAAAGCTACGCTGAATGTATATTGTATTCTCAAAACAGACTGAGGAAATCAGTGCAAGAACTGAGTGAAATGGATATGATTTAATGGTATTAGAGAGACAAGACCACAGCATGACCGATATTGGGAATTGAATATCCAGAATACTTTACAGCTAGAATTGTTAGACAGACATGAAAGGAAGTGGTGGAAATGGCTGAATAAGGGATGGCATCTGCATTTTCATTAAATAGGACCTTATATCAAATTTTTGAGCTTTAACTTTATCTTATTCATGTTGCGTACAATCTGCCAGCTGAGTTGAGTTTGGGAAAAATTCCCACCGTGAGGCTGAGTGGGTCTCACCAAAGTTAATGTTCAGAAGGGACTTTATGATGTGGGCTTTTATGGCTCTATCACAATCTATAGCCGAATTTTCCGGATAATTCAACCACCGAAATTGGAAGGAACATTCTCGAACTGACATTCCATGGAATATTGAATACCCGACATTCACCGGGCCATTTTGCAACTGACATTCTCCAGAACACTCTGTAACTGACTTTCCTTGAAACGTTCTGTACCCAACATTCCCCAGAATATTCGAAACTGTCATTTTATGTAACATTCTGAACCCGATATTCCCCTGCACATTCTTTCCCTGACATTACTTGTGAAAGGCCAGACGTCAGGACATTGATGATAATATGCCGAGGGAAGATATCCCGTTCCAGGGAGACGGTGATTCTATTCCGAAGTCCTCTCAGGCAGTTAAAGTGGTAAATACGTTTTCCCTGCATTTAAAATTCTTCGCGACAGAGAATCGACCACAATTTGACCAAAAGACAGAAATTTCCAACCTTCGCTTGTTTTCAAAGATTTGAGAGAGAATCCTTCAAGACAGCAACGTTTTCACTGTTCGTATTATGAACTGGAAAAAGGGACCTGTGTCTGCTCCCTAGTTACTGAGTGTGTGGGAATGTTTGAGAAAACATTTGTTCTTATGGGTGTCTCTGTGTATCTGGGGAGGGAGGATTTCTTGTGTTACATGACACATTTTTGTAGTTGCAACACACCTTCCCATTTATTATTTCAGCTCAATTATGTTAATACATATCTGAATAGTGACACGTTTGGTTTTGCAATCAAATTGATCACTTTGCCTTCTGGCAAACGTGTAATATGTTTATTTTTCCTCCCTCACAGTTAACGTAGTGTCGATCTACATCCTGTTTTATAAAGATTGTGGATTGTCTTCATGTATCAGACGTTATCTGGGGGCCATGGCAGCGGCGGATCTACTGGTCATTATCATCGACTTGGTATTGAGACACATTCCCATTGTTTATCGGAATAAGTTTTATTTCCTTTACTCCATTCCCGTGTGTAATATCCACGCCGTCCTGCTTTATGCAGCCACTGACTGTTCTGTCTGGTTCACCGTCACTTTCACCTTCGATCGATTCGTGGCCATTTGTTGCCAGAAGCTAAAAAGTAAATATTGCAGTGAGAAAACGGCGGTTGTCGTTCTGGGAGGAGTGACTGTGCTGAGCTGTTTAAAGAACATTTTCTGGTATTTTATGCTCACAGCTCGGTATAGGCTGCGGAATATCCCCTGGTTTTGTGAGGCAACATTCACTGTTACATTCTCTCGTGTCTGGGCCGCAATCGAGTTCCTTCACTATATTTTAAACCCGGCTCTCCCATTCCTCGTGATTCTGCTGCTCAATGTCTTCACTGTCAAACACATTTTAGTTACCAGCAGAGCCCGCAGGAGACTACGGACTCACACTAACGAGGATGTGCACTCTGACAGAGAAATGAGAAATCGAAAAAAATCCATCATTTTACTGTTTGTAATCTCGGTCAATTTCATCCTGTTATGGTCAACGGTTATGGTGTTTTATGTATGGTACCGGTTGTGGCGGATTGTGAATACCTCTGTGCATCTAGATTGGTTTGTACAGGAATTGGGCTTCATGTTACAGATCCTCAGTTGCTGCACAAACACCGCGATTTATGTCGTGACTCAGACTAAGTTCAGACAACAGCTGAAGAATGTACTGGAATATCCCTTTACCCAAATTCATCAATCAATCAAATTCACTTATTAGTCAATCCATCCTGGATGTTCTCAATTCAGTTCAGTGTTTCTGCAATGAAGCAGTCTGTCATAAAGTTAACAGACTGGCGGTAGTGCTGGGTTGTCCATCCTATTCCGTTCCCGGGGTTACAGGCACGCATTTCAATATTTTTTCTCAACTCAGGGGCCACTGAGAAAAAGCAATATTCTACTGACTGGAGATATCATTTTAATTTGTAAGCAATGAAGATGTTCTTTAAAAATGGCCAAAGAGCACAGTGAAATGTATTATTGTCGGTCTTCATGTTGAAGAGGTTGAGGAGGAGCAAAACAGACTTAGCACCAAGCCCTGGTCCTCAGCGAAATGGACGGGACCGGGGTGGAGATCAGGAATTGGGTCTGAGTCACTCTGTCCTCCTTTTCAACACTGGATCACGCACTCTGGTCTGTCCTGCGGTGGAAATAATCTCTCTACCCTGTTGCACCCATCTCAATCTGATCGCATCTGTCTCTCACTCTCTCCCATGCTCCATCCCTCACTGTTCCTCTTCACACTAGCCCCCTTTCTTGTACAGTCTCCACATTTCCTCTCGGCCTCTCTTTCTCCTAATTTCTCTTCTCCTTTCTCCTGTTGTACACGCTCTCTTTTACTCCCCTCTCCATTTCACATTCTCTCTTCACCATCTTTTCTATCCCTGTGTTTCAAGGTCCCCAGTTGCCCTTTTCGCCTCTTCTCTTCTCTGTCTCCCTCACCTTCTCCTTCACACTCCAGCTGTCTGCGCCTTTCTGCCGTCTTTTTATATCTCCGCCAGTTTCTGCCTTCACTCACCCCCACATCGTTCTGCCCTCTGTCTAACTCCAGCCGCTCCACCAACATCCTATCTCTGGGCCAGAGGGATAGGGAAGGACAATCTTGAGAGAGTCTGTCAGAGAGGGAGGGAGAGACGGAGACAGATTCACTCAGAGGAAGAAGGGGGAGGGATTGGAAAAGGGGTGAGTGGGAGTGGGGAGAGAGAGTATAGAGTAGAGGAAGAGTGAATGTGTAGGTGATGGAGAATGCGGGAGGTGGACAGAGTGTGCTTGTGCAAGGTAAGACAGAGAGAATGGGAGTGCGGGAGCGAGAGAGGAGGAGGAGGCATAGAGACCGACTGGGTGAGACAAAGAGAGTGGGAGGCGGAGCCAGAGTCTGAGTCGAGAGAGACGGTGGGGAAGAGGTTACAGAGGGAATGAGTGGGGACAAGAGAGAGCAGATGGGTTAGAAAATTGACTGGGAGGGGAAAGAGATAGATTTGGAGAGAGATTGTATTTCGGATGTAGATAGAGAGATTGGGAGAGGGGGAGAGAGAATGTGTAGAGAGAGTGTGTGACAGGGAAT
>NC_057728.1:810169-818404 GCF_004010195.1 Chiloscyllium plagiosum | reverse complement strand
GGTGGAGAAGAGAGAGAATATGGGACAGGATGCAGAGAGAGAGAGAGAGAATGGGATGGAGTGCAGGGGGAGAGAGAGAGAGATAATTGGAGGGTGGTTGAGTGTGAGAGGGTGGGAGGTGTGAAACAGAGAGATTGTTGCCGAGCTGGAGAGAGTGTGGGATGTCGAGGGAGAGAGAGATAGTGATCGGATGATAGAGAGAGGGAGAAAGAGTGTGTTAGTGGGGTACAAGGACAGTTGCAGAGATCGGGAGAGCATTTCAGAGAGGGAGAGAAAGGGAATGCGAGTGTGGGAGGGATGCAACTCCTATGTCATCAGCGTCGATTGCAACTTTGATGTGTTTCAAAACATTTGGTTCAGCTAAGACTATTGCGATGAATAATATTGCTTCCAAACGGTCGAATGCCTCCTAGCATTGACCTGTACACCAAAACGTTATGTTCTTATTCAGCAAATCGGTGATGGTGAAACTAGTCTTCTGAAGTTTGGAACAAACTTCCAATAGGATCCGCTGAGTCCTAAGAAACAAAGCACCTCTTTCTTCGAGGTTGGTCATGAAAATCCTTCGATGACATTTGGCTTTGCATTCCTTGGGATCAACCTTCCATGAACTGCATTATGTCCCAAGAATATCACCTCTGCTTTCGCAAATTCAATTTTGTTAAAGTTTACTTTTAGTTTTGCTTTGCTTTGTCATTCAATGAGCTCTGCCCACTGTACCATGTAATCTTTCCAGGAATGATTCAATAGCCAAACATCAACCAATTGGACTGTGCAGTTTGTTAACCCAGCGAGTGGGCGGAAGTGAAAGAGATGGAGTGATTGTGAGTGTGTCAGGGTGACGGTGATGGTATGAGTGTGAGAGGGTCCGTTTGACAGTGACAGACTGAGTGCGGTGTCGAGGTGATGGGGTTGGAGTGAGTGCAAGGGGGTAAGGGTGAAAGAGATGGTGACAGTCTGTGAGTATCAGGGTGATTGTGATGGGGTGAGTGTGAGGATGTCAGAATGACAGCGAAGGAGTGAATATGAGGCGGTCAAAGAGTCGGTGAGGCAGTGAGTGTGAGGGGATAATGGTGATAGTCAGTGAGTGAGTGTGATGGCATCAGGACGAAAGTGAGGAGTGAGTCTGAGGGGGTCAGAGTGATATTGACAGAGTTAGAGTGAGTTAGTGGGACTTACGCTGACAGGGATGGAATGAGTGTGAGGAGTTTCAGGCTGACAGTGATGGATTGAGCGTGAGTGGCGTCAGGGTTATTGTGAAGTGGCGATTGCGAAGGGGTCAGACTGATGGTGTTGGAGTGATTGTGGGGTGGTCAGAGTGACAGTGAGAGAGTGAGTGCTTGGGGATCAGTATGATGGTGACGGAGCGTGTGTGATTTGGTTAAAATGATAACGAGATAGTGACGGTGAGGATGGAGGAGTCGGGGACGGTGATGGACTGAATGTTGATGGTCAGGGTGATGGTGATGGAGTGACTGTGAGGGGTTAAGCATAATGAACATAGAGTGAGTGTGTGGGGTTCTTCGCACCAGAAGGGGAGTGTGTGTAAGGGAGTCAGTATGCTGAAGAGGGATTAAATGGGAGTGAATCTGGGTGACAGTCACAGAGTGAATTTGAGGTGGACAGGTTGACAGTGTAGAAATGAGTATGAGGGGTTCAGTTTGATGGTTACGGAGAGACTGTGAAGTGGTCAGTTTAAACAGTGGGGAGGCGAGTGTGAAGGGGTCAGGGTGATGGTGACAGTGTGAATGCGAAGGCGACAGGGTAACAGTCATGGAATGTGTTTGAGGGATCATCTGGACGTTGATAACTTTAGTGTGAAGGGGACAGGGTGACAGTGGAGGAGTGTATATGAGGGGTCAGAATGACGATTATGGAGTGCATGTTAGGGGTTAGGGTAACAGTGAGGCAGTGAGAGTGTGGGAGTCAACGTGACGATGATGATGCAAGTGTGAGGGTATAGTCTAACAGTGACATACTGAGTGTGTGGTGGTGAAGAAGTGAGTTTGCGGTGTCAGGGTGACAGTGATGGAATGAGTTTAGGGGGTTCAGGGTGACAGCGAGGATGTGAGTGTAAATGTGTCAAGGTGCTGGTGAAGGAGTCGGGATTACCGTGACAGAGTAAGTGTGACCAGTTTAGGCTGACAGTGATGCGATGTGTCTGAGGGGATTCAGGGTTACAGTGCGGGAATGTGTGCATGGTGGTCAGTGGGACGTTGGTGGAGTGTGCGCGAGGGGATGAGGGTGAAGGTGATGGAGAGGGCATGAGGTAGTGGGGGTGACAGTGACGGATTAGGTGTGAGGGGGTCAGTCTAACAGTGACGTAGAGAGCGCGAGGGTTTTAGTTTGACTGTAGCAGAGTGAGTTTGAGGGTGTCAGGGGGATGGTGATGGAGTGAATGCGAGGGCGTCATGGTGTTGGTGACCGAAAAAATGTGAGTGTGTCAAGATGTGACAAAGTGAGTGTGAGATTATGGTGACAGTAGCGGGCTGGGTGTGAGGGTGTCATGGTGACAGTAACAATGTGAGTTTGAGGGGGTCAGGATAAGGGTGAGGGAGTGAATGTGACAGAGTCATGGTTACAGTGACGGAGTGTGTGAGAGGCGGTGTTCCTGACAGTGACAAACTGAGTGTGAGAGGATTCAAGACGGTGGTGACAAAGTGAATGTATGGCGCTGAGAGAGTGAGTGTGAGGGCATCAGGGTGACAGTGATGGCGTGGGGTGACTGTGAACAGTTAAGAGCGACGGTGATGGAGTGAGTATGAAGGATAAGGTGACGATGATGGAATGAATGTGATGGGGTCATGGTGATGATGATGGAGTGAGGGTGAAGGCTTCAGGGAGATACTGAGCCAATGAGTGTGAGGGTGTCAGGATGAAGGTGATGAAATGAGTATAAGGTGATCAGCTTAAAAATGATGGAGTGATTGTGAAAGGGACAACCTAACGGTGGCGAAGTGAATGAGACAGGGTCATGGTCACAGTGACAGAGCGAACGCGATGGGCATCATGGTGAAAATGAGGGAATGGGAGTGAGGAAGTCAACGTGATGGTGAGGGAGTGAGTGTAAGGAGGTCAGGTTCAAAATGACAGAGTGTATGTAAGGG
Organism: Chiloscyllium plagiosum; assembly: GCF_004010195.1. Taxonomy (NCBI): domain Eukaryota; kingdom Metazoa; phylum Chordata; class Chondrichthyes; order Orectolobiformes; family Hemiscylliidae; genus Chiloscyllium; species Chiloscyllium plagiosum. Next base: position 815,297 of record NC_057728.1, on the reverse strand, counting down.
GGTCAGGGTGAAGGTGATGGAGTGAGCATGAGGGGTCAGTGTGATGATGACGGAGTGAATGCGAGGGAGTCAGGGTAACAGCGAGATAGTGAGTTTGAGCGGGTCAGTGTGGAGTTGATGGAGTGAGAGTGTGGGAGTCCGCGTGACAGTCACAGAGTGAGTATGAGTGGGAAGGGAGACAGAGGAAGTGAGTGTGGGGGGTCAAGGGAACGGTGACAGAGTATGTAGGACAGGCTTACGGTGAAGGGGTTGGAGTGAGCGTGAGCGGGTCAGTGTGACAGCAAGGAACTGAATGTGAGGGGGTCATTGTGAAGGAATGGAGTGATTGTGATGGAGTCAGTGTGACAGTCGCAGAGTGAGTGTGAGGGAGTAAGGTGACAGAGGCACAGTGACTGTGAGGGGTCAGAATGATCGTGATGACATGGGTGTGAGGAAGTCAGGCTGGCAACCACGGAGTGAGTGGGAGGGGTTCAGGATGACGGTGGCAAAGTGAGTGTGAGGGGCTCACAGAGATAGTGATGGAGGTAGTGCGATTGGGTCACCATGACAGTGAGGGAGTGAGCGTGACTGGGTCAAGGGGACAATGACAGGTTGAATGTGAGGTGTCATTGTGATGATGATGGAGTAAATATGAGGGAGTCAGGGTGATGATAAGGGAGAGATTGTGAGGGAGTCAGAGTGACAGTAACAGAGTGAGTGTGAGTGGGGCAGAATGACAGTGATTATCTTAATGTGACGGGTTTCAGGGTGACAAGACAGAGTGAGCGTTGGGTGTCATAGTAACTGGGATGAAGTGAGGGCGAAGATATCATGCTGATGGTAACGAAGAACGATTGAGTGGGTCATGGTGACAGTGAGGTCGTGAAGATGAGAGGGCATTGGTGACGATGACTGAGTGGCTGCAAGGTGTTCAGGGTGACAGTGATGTGTTCATTATGAGGTGGTCAGGGTAGCAGTCACGGAGTCATTGTGAGGGGAAAGACTGATGGTGATGGAGTGAGTGCCACGATGTCAGGGTGATGGTGACAGAGAAAATGCGTGGCGGGTTATAGGGACAGTGAAGGAGTTACTGTGAGGCGACCAGAGTGACAGCAAGGGGGTGAGAGGAAATGGGTCAGTGTGAAGGTGACGGAGTGAGTGTGAGGGAGTTTATGTGATAGTCATGCAGTGAGTGTGAGGAGGTCATGGTGATGGAGGGAATGTGAGGGGGTTAAGATGGTGGTGCGAGAGTGAGAGAGAAGGGGTCACAGTGAAGGTGATGGAGTGCGTGTGAGGGAGAAGGTGTGACATTCATGGAGTGAGTGCGAGTGGGTAGCATGACTGAGGGGAAGTGAGACGTGTCAGACTTACGATGACAGAGTGAGTATGAGCGCGTTCAGGAGAAGAGCGTGGGAGTGAGCATGAGGGATACGCGTGATGAAGAAGGGGTGAGGGTGTGTGAGGCAGCGTGACAGAGGGGGAGGGAGTTTGAGGTATTCAGGAGGACAAGGAGGAAGTGCATTTGAGTCAGTCAGGTGCCAGTCGCCAAGTGAGTGTGAGGGGTTCAGAATGACATATGGGGACTGTGTGTCAGGGTGACAGATGGTGGTGATGGCGTCCATGCAAGGGATTCACAGCGACAGTCACGGAGTGAGCGTGAGGCAGTCAGGTGACAGATGGGAGTGCGTGTGAGGCGGTCAGGGTGATGGTGATAGACGGAGTGTGAGGCGGTCAGGATGACAGTGACAGGGTGAGTGTGACGGGGTCAGGCTAATATTGAGGGAGATAGTGCGAGGTTGTCTACCTGACAGTGAGTGTGTGAGTGCGAGGGGGTCAGGGTTCTTATAAAAGACTGAGTGTGAGGGTTCAGGGTGATGGTAATGAAGTGAGCAGATGAGGGGATCAGTGTACAGGGATGAAGTGAGGGCGAGGATATCATGGTTACAGTTATGCAGAAAGATTGAATGGGTCACAGTGACAGTGACGTAATGAATGCGTAAGTGTGCGGGTGATGGTGGCTGAGGGCAAGGGGTCAGGGTGATGGTGACAGAGTGAATTTATGGGGTCATTGAAATGGCGAGAGAGTTAGTGACAGTTGGTCAGGTGGGCAGTGGCATGGTGAGTATGAAAGCGTCAGCATAGCGGTTTCAGAGTGAACTTTAGGGGAGAAGGGTGATGGTGACAGAACGAGTGAGGGGGGCAGGGACACAGTGACAGAGTGAGTGTGATGTGATCAGGGTGACAGTGACGGAATGAGTGTGAAGGTAGCAGGGTGAAAGTGACGGAGTGAATATGAGGGGGTCTATGTGATGGTGAAAGAGTAATGTGAGAGGATCAGAGTGATGGTGGCTGAGAGCGTATGAAGGATTCAATCTGGCGATGAAGGAGTGCGTGTGAGGAGGTCAGCATGATGTTTATGGACTGATTGTGTTTGGCTCATGGTGACCGTGACGTTTTGAGAGTGAGGGTGACTGATTGGTAGTAACTGAGTGAATGTGAGATGGACAGGGGAATGGTGATGGAGTGAGTGTGAAGTCGTCAGCATTATGGTAAGTGTGGGTTCGACGGGGTCAGGGTGCCCGATATCGATTGTGATTGTGAGGGGGTCAGGGTGATATTGATGGAGTGAGTGTAAGGGCGTTAGCGTGATGGTGATGATGTGAATCCCAAGGCGGAAGAGTGAGTGTGAGGCGGTCAGAGTACTGGTGCTACTTTGAGTTTGTGGAGTTTGGGTAACGGCGAAGAAGTGAGTGTAAGGCGATCAGGGTGACCGGAACAGAATGAGTGTGAGGTGTGTCAGAGTCACGGTCACTGAGTGGGTGTGAGGGAACAATTATGCTGCACACTGTGAATGTGAGGCAGTCAGAACGGTAGTGACAGGGTGAGAGCAAGGAGTTCAATCTGGCTTTGAATGACTGAGTGCAGGGGGTCAGTTTGATGGTGATGAATGGAGTGTGGGGGTTTCAGGTGAAGAGAAAGAAGAGAGTGCAAGCAGGTAAGATTGTCAGTGATCGGGTAAACGTGAGGAAATGAAGGTGATGGTGACTGATCGAGTTTGTGGATGTCAACGTGATGGCGACGGAGTGAGTGTGAGGTGGTCAGGGTGACACTGATGTTGTGAGTGGGAAAGATTGGGTGAATGTCCTGTAGTGAGTGCAGATGTGCCAGAATGATGGAGTGAGTGTGAGAGGCTCAGGATGACGATGAGACAGTGAGTGCAAGGTGGTCAGCGTCATGGTGACAATGGAAGTGCGAGTGGGTCAGTGTGACAGTGTCTAAGTGAGTGTGAGGTTGTCAGGTTGGTGGCGATGGAGTTAGTTTGAGGAGATCAGGGTAACAGTGACAGGTATGATGTGAAGGTGTCAGGGTGACAGTGACTGAGTGTGAGGTCGGTCAGGAGAACTGTGATGAAGTGAGTGTGATGAGGTTCAGGGTGACAGTTATGGAGTGAATGGCGAATGGAATCGGAGTGATGGTGATGGATTTCGTGTGAATGGTCCGGGGTAGTACTGACAGAGTGAGGGCAAGGTAGTCAGGTTTACTGTAACGGATAGAGTATGATGGGTGGAAGGGTGACATTGGAATAGTGTGAGGGGTTAATTGTGTCTGTGACAGAGTGAATGCGAGGGGTTCAGAGTGATGGTGACAGAGATTGAGTGTTTCAGGTTGATTTTGACGGACTGAATGTGAGGGCATCAGGGTGAAGGGAATGGAGTGAAATGACTGGTCATGCTGATGGTGGCAGAGTGAGCGTGAAGGAGTCTGGGTGACAACGACTGAGTGAGTGTAAGGTGGTCAGAGGGCCGCTGTCGAGTGAGTGCGAGTGGATTAGGGTGACAGTGACGGAGTTAGTGCAAGATACTCAGGGAGACTGTCACAAAGCGTGTGAGGGTGTCAGTATGATAGCGACAGGCTGTCCTTGACTAACACGGAGAAAATGTGAGGTTGTAAGTGTTACGGTGATATAGTGTGTGAATGTAAGGTTGTCAGAAATATGGCGTTGGAGTGAGTGTAAGGGATTCAGGGTAACGTTAATGGAGTGAGTGTGAGGCTGTTAGCGTAATACTGATTGCGTAAATCTCATGTTGGCAGAGTGAGGGCTTCAGAGTGATGGTGATTGAGTGAGTGTGGAGGTCAAGGTGATGATGTTGGAGTGAGGGAAAAGTAGGTGATTGTAACGGAGTGTGTATGGTTGGTGTGAGAGTGGTGGAGACTGAGTGATTGTGAGGGGGCGATTTTACTGGCCACAAAGTAAATGTGAGGTGGTCAGAAAGACGGTAATACAGTGAGAGTGAGGGCGGCAGGTTGTCATGGGCAAAATTGAATGTCATGGCATCATGGTGAATGTGACGAAGTGAAATGAGTAGTCATGGTAACGGTGATAGATGAGTGCAAGTAGATCTGGGTGATAAAGACTGACTGAGTGCAGGGTGCTATTTTGACAGTGACGCAGTGAATGTGAGGGGTTCAGGAGGCAATGATGCAGAAAGTGTGACCAGGGAAGACTGACAGTGATGGTGTTTATGTGAGGGCGTGAGAGTAATGGTGACAGAGTGAGTGTGAGGAAATTACAGTGATGGTGACAGAGAGTGTGCACGGTGGTCATAGTGGCAGTGACTGACTGAGTGCTGTGTATCCGTTTGATGGTGATGGAGTGAGTGTGAAGTGGTTATTATGATGGTTATGGAATGAGTGTTAAGGGATGGGGTTAAAATGTTGGAGTGAGTGCAAGGGTGTCGGGGTAAAATTGACGGAGTGAGTATGAGATAGTCAGGCCGACGGTGATTGATATAGTGTGATGAAGTCTGGCTGTGAGTGTGATGTGGTCCTGGTGACATTGATATTTTGAGTGAGTGGGTCAAGGAGACAATGACAGAGTGAGTGTGAGGGGGCCAGTGTGCTGGTGACGATGTGAGTGTTAGTGGGTCAGGCTGACTGTGTCAGAGTGAGTGTGAGGGGGTGAGCATGAATGAGGAGGAGTGAGTTTGTGGGGGCCAGCATGACAGCGATGGGTTGAGGGTGAGCGATTCAAGGTGACAATGATGGAGTGACTTCAAGAATTATGGTGTTATGATAACGGAGTGAGTGTGAACGGGTCTGGGGCAGTGACTGAGTGAATGTGAGGGTCTCAGCATGATGATGATAGTGT
>NC_057728.1:764017-809669 GCF_004010195.1 Chiloscyllium plagiosum | reverse complement strand
CAAAGACCGGCCATGATATCATACATGTGTGGAGCAGCACGCAGACCGGCACTGATATCGTACATGTGTGGAACAGCACAAAGACCGGCCATGATATCGTACATGTGTGGAACAGCACTCAGACCGGCCATGATATCATACATGTGTGGAACAGCACAAAGACCGGCCATGATATCGTACATGTGTGGAACAGCACAAAGTCCGGCCATGATATCGTAATGTGTGAAACAGCACTAAGACCGCCTATGATATCATACATGTGTGGAATGGCACGCAGACCGACCATGATGTCATACATGTGTGGAATGGCACGCAGACCGATCATGATGTCATACATGTGTGGAATAGCAGAAACACCGACCATGATGTCATACATGTGTGGAAAGGCACACAGACAGGCCATGATGTCATACATGTGTGGAACGGCTAATAGACCAGCCATGATATCGTACATGTGTGGCTCAGCACAAAGACCAGCCATGATATCGTACATGTGTGGAACAGCACCAAGACCAGCCATGATATCGTACATGTGTGGAGCAGCACATTGACCAGCACTGATATCGTACATGTGTGGAACGGCACAAAGACCGGCCATGATATCGTACATGTGTGAAACAGCACAAAGACCGGCCATGATATCGTACATTTGTGGAACAGCACAAAGACCGACCATGATATCGTACATGTGTGGAACAGCACTCAGACCGGCCATGATATCGTACATGTGTGAAAAAGCACAAAGACCAGCCATGATATCGTACATGTGTGGAACAGCACAAAGACCGGCCATGATATCGTAATGTGTGAAACAGCACAAAGACCGCCTATGATATCATACATGTGTGGGATGGCACGCAGACCGACCATGATGTCATACATGTGTGGAATGGCACGCAGACCGACCATGATGTCATACATGTGTGGAATAGCACAAACACCGACCATGATGTCATACATGTGTGGAATAGCACAAACAGCGACCATGATGTCATACATGTGTGGAATAGCACAAACACCGACTATGATGTCATACATGTGTGGAACAGCACACAGACCGGCCATGATATCGTACATGTGTGGAGCAGCACGCAGACCGGCCATGATATCGTACATTTGTGGAACAGCACAAAGACCGGCCATGATATCGTACATGTGTGGAACGGCACAAAGACCGACCATGATATCGCACATGTGTGGAACAGCACTCAGACCGGCCATGATATCGTACATGCGTGGAACAGCACAAAGACCAGTCATGATAACGTACATGTGTGAAACAGCACAAAGACCGGCCATGATATCGTACATGTGTGGAACAGCACGCAGACCGGCCATAATATCGTACATGTGTGGAACAGCAGAAAGACCGGCCTTGATATCGTACATGTGTGAAAAAGCACAAAGACCGGCCATGATATTGTACATGTGTGGAACAGCACAAAGACCAGCCATGATATCGTACATGTGTGGAACAGCACAAAGACCAGCCATGATATCGTAATGTGTGAAACAGCACAAAGACCGCCTATGATATCATACATGTGTGGAATGGCACGCAGACCGACCATGATGTCATACATGTGTGGAATAGCACAAACACCGTCCATGATGTCATACATGTGTGGAAAGGCACGCAGACAGGCCATGATGTCATACATGTGTGGAACGGCTAATACACCATCCATGATATCGTACATGTGTGGAACAGCACCAAGACCAGCCATGATATCGTACATGTGTGGGACAGCACCAAGTCCGGCCATGATATCGTACATGTGTGGAACAGCACAAAGACCAGCCATGATATTGTACATGTGTGGAACAGCACAAATACCGGCCATGATATTGTACATGTGTGGAACAGCACAAAGACCGGCCATGATATCGTACATGTGTGGAACAGCACATTAACCGGCACTGATATCGTACATGTGTGGAACAGCACATTGACCAGCACTGATATCGTACATGTGTGGAACCGCACATTAACCAGCACTGATATCGTACATGTGTGGAACAGCACAAAGACCGGCACTGATATCGTACATGTGTGGAATAGCACATTGACCGGCCATGATATCGTGCATGTGTGGAACAGCACGAAGACCGGCCATGATATTGTACATGTGTGGAACAGCACAAAGACCGGCCATGATATCGTACATGTGTGGAATAGCACAAATACCGGCCATGATATTGTACATGTGTGGAACAGCACAAAGACCGGCCATGATATCGTACATGTGTGGAACAGCACAACGACCAGCACTGATATCGTACATGTGTGGAACAGCACATTGACCGGCCATGATATCGTACATGTGTGGAGTGTCACACAGACCTGCCATGATATCGTACATGTGTGGAACAGCACAAAGACCGGCACTGATCTCGTACATGTGTGGAACAGCACAACGACCAGCACTGATATCGTACATGTGTGGAACAGCACCAAGACCAGCCATGATATCGTACATGTGTGGAACATCACAAAGACCAGCCATGATATCGTACATGTGTGGAATAGCTCAAACACCGACCATGATGTCATACATGTGTGGAAAGGCACGCAGACAGGCCATGATGTCATACATGTGTGGAAAGGTAGGCAGACAGGCCATGATTTCATACATGTGTGGAACAGCACAAAGACCAGCCATTATATCGTACATGTGTGGAACAGGACAAAGACCGGCCATGATATCGTACATGTGTGGAACAGCACAAAGACCGGCCATGATATTGTACATGTGTGGAACAGCACAAAGATCAGCCATGATATCGCACATGTGTGGAACAGCACGCAGACCGGCCATGATATCGTACATGTGTGGAACAGCACAATGACCGGCCATGATGTCGTCCATATGTGGAACAGCACAAAGGCTGGCACTGATATCATACATGTGTGGAACAGCACAAATACCGACCATGATATTGTACATGTGTGGAACAGCACAAAGACCGGCCATGATATCGTACATGTGTGGAACAGCACAATGACCGGCCATGATATCGTACATGTGTGGAACAGCACAAAGACCGGCCATGATATCGTACATGTGTGGAACAGCACGCAGACCGGCCATGATATTGTACATGTGTGGAACAGCACAAAGACCGGCCATGATATCGTACATGTGTGGAACGGCACAAAGACCAGCCATGATATCGTACATGTGTGGAACAGCACAAAGACCGGCCATGATATCGTACATGTGCGGAACGGCACAAAGACCAGCCATGACATCGTACATTTGTGGAACAGCACAAAGACCAGCCATGACATCGTACATTTGTGGAACAGCACAAAGACCAGCCATGACATCGTACATTTGTGGAACAGCACAAAGACCAGCCATGATATTGTACATATGTGGAACAGCACAAAGACTGGCACTGATATCCTACATATATGGAACAGCACAAAGACCAGCCATGATATCGTACATGTGTGGAACAGCACAAAGACTGGCACGGATAGCGTACATGTGGGGGAACAGCACCTAGACCAGCCATGATATCGTACATGTGGGGAACAGCACCAAGACCAGCCAGGATATTGTACATGTGTGGAACAGCACAAAGACCAACCATGATATTGTACATGTGTGGAACAGCACAAAGACCAGCCATGATATCGTACATGTGTGGAGTGGCACACAGACCGGCCATGATATCGTACATGTGCGGAACAGCACAAAGACCAGCCATGATATCGTACATGTGTGGAACACCACAAAGACTAGCCATGATATCATACATGTGTGGAACAGAACAAAGACCGGCCATGATATCGTACATGTGTGGAGTGGCACACAGACCGGCCATGATATCGTACATGTGTGGAACAGCACAATGACCGGCCATGATATCGTACATGTGTGGAATGGCACGCAGACCGACCATGATGTCATACATGTGTGGAACGGCACAAATACCGACCATGATGTCATACATGTGTGGAAAGGCACGCAGACAGGCCATGATGTCATACATGTGTGGAAAGGTACGCAGATAGGCCATGATTTCATACATGTGTGGAACAGCACAAAGACCGGCCATGATATCGTACGTGTGCGGAAAAGCATGCAGACAGGCCATGATGTCATACATGTGTGGGACAGCACAAAGACCGGCCATGATAACGTACATGTGTGGAACGGCACAAAGACCGGTGCTGTCATTGCATATGTGCAGAACGTCACAGAGATTTCCGAGCAGACATCAGCACATGTGCAGAACAGTGAGATTTCTGTGTGTGCTTAGAACTGAGCATGTGAACTGATCCTCGCACTATTGCGAACAGACGTAATTGATCTCGAAAATACTGTTCCCCAACTCTTCAGTGACACTATAGCCAAATCTCACTGCTGGAATGCACGTTACCCAAGAATTACCGGCACTTGGCTCCCTACGTAAAGGCAGGTCTGAACCATAGCACCATGATCTCTACCAAAGGAATGGCAAAGAGACAGGCCCTGAATCCATCCCAGTTGGAACAGGGATTGAACCCATGTTGTACGCACTGACCTGATCCACTAAAGGTGTGCTGCCAATTGGAACCCCAAAGAAACAGAGAAACACAAACAAAGCAGAAATTGCTGGAAAAACTGATTAGGTTTGGCAGATCTGTGGAGAGAAAGATGAGTTAACATTATGGGTCCAGTGACCCTTCTTCAGAACTCAAGAATAGAAGCATAGAAAATGGCAGAAGGAGCAGCTGATTCAACTCTTTGAGCCTGCTCCACCATTCGATATGTTCATGGCTGACCATCCAAATTAAAACCCTGTTCCCACGTTCTCTCCTTTGATCATACAAGTTAAAGTTTTTGATTGGAGTGGAACAAATTCTAATGATATGAGACAAGAACTTTCCAAAGTTGATTGGAGTAAACTGTTCGCAGGCAAAGGGACCCCTATAAGTGGGAGGCTTTCAAAAGTATGACAATGAGAGTTCAAAGTCATTATGTACTTGTTAGAGTGAAAGGTGAGGATGGCAGGATTAGGGAAACATGAATGAGTAAAGACATTGAGGTTCTAGTCAAAAATAAAAGAATCTTACTTTAGATATAGATATTTGAGTTGAAATGAATCTCTTGAAGTGTATAAACATTCTCCAGAGGGAGATTAGGAAGGCAAAGAGGGGGTATGAGATAGCCTTGGCAGATAAGAGCAACTAGAGAGAGAGTAGGGCATCTTAAAGAAAAAAGGAGTCATCTTTGTGTTGAACCTCAGGAGATGGGAGAGATATTAAGTGAATATTTCATGTCAGTTTTTACAGTGGAGGAAGAAACGAAGGTACAGCACCTCAGGGAAATAAATGTTGATGTTTTGTCTCTCTTGCATCTCCTTGGACAAAGAGACATTCCATTCCCAAGCAACCCAGGTGTCCACATATTTTAAGCAATGTGCCTTTCCCCCTATGTCATCCAGAGAGCCGTCCACCACACCTTTCCCATTCCCCACTCCACTGCTCAAAACCTCCTCTCTCCAATTTCTACAAAGGTCCCCCTTGTCCTCATTTTCTAACCCACTAGTCTATGCATCCAATGTATCATCCTTAAACACTTCCGCCAACTCCAAGTAGACTCCACCACCAAGAACATCTTCCCGTCCCCACCCCTCTCTGCCTTCCACAAGGACCGTTCCCTTCGCCAATCCTCAGTTCGCACTCCCCTCCCCACCAAACCCCTCAAATCCCCCAGTACCTTCCCCTGTAATTGTAAAAGATGCAAACCTGCCAGCACACCATCCCACCCTCACCTCCATCCAGGGCCCCAAACAGTCCTTCCAGGTGAGACAGAAGTTCATCTGCCTCTCTTCCAACTAATTTATGTATCAGGTGCTCCCGTTGTGGTGTTCTCTGCTTCAGGGAGACCTAACGTAAACTTAGGCAACGTTTGACCTAGCACCTCAGCTGGGCCGGTAAGGGCCAGCCTGACCTCCTGGTCATTGCCAATTTCAATTCCCCTTCCCACTCCCTCTCCAACATGTCTATCCCCAGTATCCTCCATTGCCACAGTGAATCAGACCGCAAATTTGAGGAACAATACCTCATCTTCTGCCTGGGCAGCCTAAGCCCAGAGGACTTAACACTGAGTTTTCCAATTTCTAATAACCTTCTCACCCATCCCTCGATTCTCTTTCCAGCCCGGCTTCCTCCCTTCTTTCCCTCCTATTGAACTTTTCCTTCCAGAGACCAACCGGATTCATTCCTCCCATCAACCAATCAGGTTGTACCCACTGCATGCATTCACCTGTCACAACCTCACCATTCTACCCCTCTCCCCACTCATTAGCAGCAGCATGTACCATCTACAAGAAATTCACCAAGGATCCTTAGATAGCTCCTTCCAAACCCACAAATACTTCTACCTAGAAGGACCAAGTGTAACAGATACATGATAACACCACCACCTTTAAGTTCCCCTCAAAGCCACCCATCATCTTGACTTGGAAATATATCACTGTTCTTTCACTGTCGCTGAGTCAAAATTGTGGAACTCCCTCCCGAAGGGCATTGTGGGTTACCTACAGCGTGTGGACTGCAATGGTTCAAGAAGGTAGCTCACCATCACCCTCTCAACAGCAACTAGGGAGGGGAGAAGAAAACTGGACAGCCAGTGATTCCCACATCCCACGGGTTCAGTTCCGGGAGGCCGTTGGATAGTCATGAGGTCACCAGGAAACAGCGGAGCCTGTCAGGATACATCAGTATACAGAATAAAGTACTTATTTTTAGGTCAGGCATTGTTCAATTCCTGGAGGAAGCCGGAGAGGTCACGAGGTTACATATTTGGGCTGTTGCTTTACCCAAAACACTACTCGGGTTGTGTCTCCCACCCATCCTTTATCTGTTACCCTTGGTCCTTCTAGGTAGAATTATTTGTGGGTTTGGATAGGAGGTTTTGTAGGAATGAGAGAGATTCACGATTGGTGTGTTGCCTCCCAGGTGCCAGGGTTTGTGATGTCTCTGATCGTGTTTTTGGGATCCTTGGGTGGGGGGGAGAGGGAGCAGCCCCAAGTCACGGTCCACACAAACACCAGTGACAAAGGTAGGATTAAATATATGGATCTAAGGCAGAAATTCAGGGAGCTAAGATGGAAGCTTAACGCCAGAACAAACAGAGTTGTTATCTCTGGTTTGTTGCCCATGCCATGTGACAGCAAGGCGGGGAATAGCGAGAGAGTGGAACTGAACATGTGGCTGCAGGGATGGTGCAGGAGGGAGGGTTTTGGATTCTTGGATAATTGGAGCTCTTTCTGGGGAAGGTGGGACCTCTTCAAACAGGATGGTCTTCACCTGAACCAGAGGGCTACCTATACCCTGAGGTGGGGGGGGTAGATTTGCTAATGTTCTTCAGAGGGTTTTAAACTAATGCATTAGGGGGATGGGAACCCGAATTGTAGTTCCAGTGTACAGGAGTTTGAGGGTAGTGAGGTCAGGGATAGGTTTGCAAGGTTGCGAGAGGGCACCGGCAATCAGGATATTGGTTTGAAATGTGTGTACTTCAACGCCAGGAGCATCCAGAATAAGGTGGGTGATCTTGCAGCATGGGTTGGTACCTGGGATTTTGATGTTGTGGCCATTTCAGAGACTTGGCTAGAGGAGGGACAGGAATGGTTGTTGCAGGTTCTGGGATTTAGATGTTTCAGCAAGAACAGAGAAGATGGTAAAAGGGGAGGTGTTAATCAAGGGTAGTATTACAAAGCTGAGGACTCATCCACCGAGGTAATTTGGGCTGAAGTTAGAAACAGGAAAGGAGTGTTGTCACTCTGTTGGGAGTTTTCTTTAGGCCTCCAAATAGTTCCAGGGATGAACAGGAAAGGATAGCAGAGATGATTCTCGATAGGAGCGAGAATAACAGGGTAGTTGTCATGGGGTCTTTCACTTTCCAAAAAGTGACTGGGAATATACTATAATTCAACTAGTTTAAATAGGTCAGCTTTTGTTCAATGTGTGCAGGCGGGTTTTCTGACACTGCATGTAGACAGGCTAATAAGGGGCGAGGCCATATTGGATTTAGTACTGGGGAATGAACTCGGCCAGGTGTTAGATTTGGAGGTAGTCGAGTACTATGGCAATAGTGACCACAATTCGGTTATGTTTACAATAGCAATGGGGAGAGTTAGGAATATACCACAGGGAAAGAGGTATAAATTGGATTTGGCAATTATGATGCAATTAGGCAAGATTTAGGATGCATAGGATGAGGAACGAAACTGCAGGGGATGGGCACAATTGAAATGTGGAGCTTATTCAAGGAAGAGCTACTGCATGTCCTTGATAAATATGTACCTGTCAGGCAGGGAAGAAGGTGTCGAGCACGGGAGCCATGGTTTACTGAGAAAGTAGAATCTTTCTTCAAGAGGTGATGAGGTGTGATGAGGAGAAAGTGAGGTCTGCAGATGCTGGAGATCAGAGCTGAAAATGTGTTGCTGGAAAAGCGCAGCAGGTCAGGCAGCATCCAGGGAACAGGAGAATCGACGTTTCGGGCATAAGCCCTTCTTCAGGAATGAGGTGTGATGACTCAGTTAGGGCGCTTGAGAGCTACAGGTTAGCCAGGAAACACCTAAAGAGAGAGCTAAGAAGATTCAGGAGGGGGCATGAGAAATCGTTGGTCGATAGGATCAATGAAAACCCTAAGGCTTTCTATAGCTTTATCAGGAATAAAACAATGATTCGAGTAAGATTAGGATCAATCAAGCAGTAGAGTGGGAAGTTTTGCGTACAGTAAGAGGAGATAGGGGAAGCACTAAATAATACTTATTGTCAGTTTGCACACTAAAAAAAGACAATGTGTTCAAGGAGAATACTGAGATACAGGCTACTAGACTATATGGGATTGTGGTGCATAAGGAAGAAATGTTAGCAAGCCTGGAAGGTGTGAAAATAGGACCGGCTCAGTAGTTTGCACTGCTGCCTCACAGCACCAGGGTTCCAGGTTCGATTCCAGCCTCGGGCAACTCTCTGTGTGGAGTTTGCATATTCTCCCCGTGTCTGCGTGGGTTTCCTCCGGGTGCTCCGGTTTCCACCCACAGTCCAAAGATGTGCAGGTCAGGTGAATTGGCCATACTAAATTGCCCGTAGTGTTAGGTGTATTAGTCAGAGGGAAATGGGTCTGGGTGGGTTACTCTTTAGAGGGTCGGTGTAGACTTGTTGGGCCGAAGGGCCTGTTTCCAGACTGTAGGGAATCTAATCAGATAAATCCCCTGGGCCGAATGGGATTTATCCTAGGATTCTCTTGAAAGACACGGAAGAGATTGCCGAGCCTTGGTTTTGATCTTCATGTCGTCATTGTCTACAGGAAAGTGCCAGAAGACTGGAGGATAGCAAATGTTGTTCCCTTGTTCAAGAAGGGGAGTAGAGACAACCCTGGTAATTATAGACCAGTGAGCCTTACTTCAGTTGTAGGCAGTGTAGGAAAGGGTTCTAAGAGCATTTATAATCATCTAGAGATGAATAAGTTGATTAGGGATAGTCAACATGGTTTTGTGAAGGATAGGTCATGGAAAGTGACCAAACAGGTGGATAAGGGTAAAGTGGTTGATGTGGTGTATATGGATTTCAGTAAGGCATTTGGTAAGGTTCCCCACGGTAGGCTATTGTACAAAATGTGGAGGCATGGGATTGAGGGTGATTTAGTGATTTGGATCAGAAATTGGCTGGTTGAGAGAGACAGAGGGTGTGTTTGATGGGAAATATTCATTCTGGAGTTCAGTTACTAGTGGGGTACCACAAGGATCTGTTTTGGGTCCACTGTTGTTTGTCATTTTTATAAATGACCCGGATGACGGCATTGAAGTTAGTAAATTTGCGGATGACACAAAGATCTGTAGAGTTGTGGATAATGACAAAGAATATTGTAGTTTACAGAAAGACATAGATAAGCTGTAGAGCTGGGCTGAGAGGTGAAAATTAGAGTTTAATGTGGAAAAGTGTGAGGTTAGATTAGATTAGATTAGATTAGATTACAGTGTGGAAACAGGCCCTTCGGCCCAACAAGTCCACACCGACCCGCCGAAGCAAAACCCACCCATATCCCTACATTTACCCCTTACCTAACACTACAGGCAATTTAGTATGGCCAATTCACCTGACCTGCACATCTTTGGATGGTGGGAGGAAACCGGAGCACCAGGCGCTGTGAGGCAGCAGTGCTAACCACTGTGCCACCGTGCCGCCCATAATTCACTTTGGAAGGAGTAACAGGAATGCAGAGTACCAGGCTAATGGTAAGATTCTTGGTAGTGTAGATGAGCAGAGAGATCTCAGTGTCCAGGTACATAGATCCTTGAAAGTTACCACCCAGGTTGACAAAGTTGTTAAGAAGGCATATGGTGTGTTAGCTTTTATTGATAGAGGGATTGAGTTTCAGATCCATGAGGTTATGCTGCAGCTGTACAAAACTCTGGTGCAGCCACACTTGGAATATTGCGTACAGTTCTGGTCACTGTATTATAGGAAGGGTGTGGAAACTTTGGAAAGGGTTCAGAGGTGATTTACTAGGATGTTGCCTGGTATGAAGGGAAGGTCTTGCGAGGAAAGGCAGAGGGACTTGATGCTGTTTTATTAGAGAGAAACAAGTTGAGAGGCAACTAAATTGAGACATATAAGATAATCAGACGGTTAGATTGGGTGGACAGTGGGAGTCGTTTCCTCGGATGGCGATGGCTAGCATGTGGGACAGAACTTTAAATTGAGGGGTGATAGATATAGGTCAGATGTCAGATGTAGTTTCTTTACTCAGAGAGTAGTAGGGATGTGGAACGCACTCGACAATTTTAAGAGCATTGAAATGGTCATTGGGTAAACAAATGGATGAAAATGGAATAGTGTAGGAAAGATGGGCTTCAGATTGGTTCCACAGGTTGGTGCAACATTGAGGCCGAAGAGCCTGTACTATGGTGTAATGTTCTATACCCTATGTTCAGTGGTGTTGGATCAAAATCCTGGAACCCAACCCCTCTCCCAATAGCATTCTTGGCTTACCCACATCAAATGGACTGCAGTGGTTTAAGAAGGCAGCTCAACACCACTTTCTCAAGGCCAACTAGGCACAGTCAATAAATGCCAGCCCAGTCAGTGACTCCCACCTCCCAAGAATAAATAAGAAAAACTTTTAGATTACAAATCTATTACGTACATATGATATCTATAATCAAAAAACTACTAGATAACACAATAATAGAACATAGAATATAGAACAATACAGCACAGAACAGGCCCTTCGGCCCACAATGTTGTGCCGAACATTTGTCCTAGCTTAAGCACCCATCCATGTACCTATCCAATTGCCGCTTAAAGTTCGCCAATGATTCTGATTCTGCCACTCCCACAGGCAGCGCATTCCATGCCCACACCACTCTCTGGGTAAAGAACCCACCCCTGACATCCCCCCTATACCTTCCACCTTTCACCTTAAATTTATGTCCCCTTGTAACACTCTGATGTACCCGGGGAAAAAGTTTCTGACAGTCTACTCTATCTATTCCTCTGATCATCTTATAAACCTCGATCAAGTCACCCCCCAAAGTCTTGTACAGCTGTAACATCACTTCACGACTCTTGAATTCAATCCCTCTGCTAATGAACGCTGATACACCATAGGCCTCCTTACAAGCTCTATCCACCTGAGTGGCAACTTTCAAAGATCTATGAACATAGACCCCAAAATCCCTCTGTTCCTCCACCTTACTAAGAACCCTACTGTTAACCCTGTATTCCGCATTCTTATTTGTCCTTCCAAAATGGACAACCTCACAGGGTTGAACTCCATCTGCCACTCCTCAGCCCAGCTCTGCATCATATCTAAAATAAAATAAAGGAGGTGATGATCTAGTGGTATTATCACTGGACTGTTAATCCAGAGACCCAGATAATGTTCTGGGGACCTGGGTTTGAATCCTGCCATAGCAGATGGTGGAATTTGAATTCAATAAAAAAAAGGAAAAAAGAAAATCTGGAATTGAGACTCTAATGATGACCATGAATTGGTTGTCAATTGTTGGAATTTCCCATCTGGTTTACTAATGTCTCCTAGGGAAGGAAACTGCTCACCTTACCTGGTCTGGCCTACATGTGATTCCAGACCCATAGCAATGTGGTTGACTCTTAACTGTCCTCTGGGCAATAAATGTTGCCTAGCCAGAGAAGTCCTCATCCCGTGAATGAATAAATACATTTTTTAAATTCTATGTAATGAACTCATAAAGCATTTAGTCTTAAATATTTTGGATGCACATGATATTTAGATAAATGTGCAACATACTTTATATGAAGCCCAACTCTGAAATCACAACCAGTAGTCCAATTAGAAATAAACATAAAAAGCTGATAGTGCACAAATATAATTGGGGGGAACCAATAATAATCGCTGTGCTTGTAGAAAGCTGATGCCCTTGTATAAACATTAATGGAAATAGATATTTGGTCTACAAGTATGTTTAATCAGATCCATTTTTTTGACATATAAATATACCTTTTTCTGAAAAATAATCACCAGTTTCAGATGGATAAACAATTAAGTAACATTATCATTTAACTGTAGCCGTGTTCTGTCTATGGTTGAAGACTGTATTCAATGCACCTGTATGCCATTTCTTACATTCCTGTGTACAGTTTGCTGTAACAGCAAGTGGATTGTATCATTTGATTGAGACTTTATTTGATGATGTGTCCAAGATGAGTTAAGTGGTCCATACTGGTTTGGTTTCATCTGGGATCAAAGCTGCATCATACATGAGTTGGTACTGCAGCCAGCTGAAAAATTAATAAAATAATGCCCCTCACACAGGCTGAGCACGGGACAGCAAAATAAAACATCACAGTTTCACTCAACACAAATTGCCATCTTGATAGCTATTTTAATAATGTGATGTCAAACATTGCCATTTAATAAGATCACAACTGATCTGACTGCAACCACAGTTCACATGCCCTCCTGTCCCCAATAACCTTTCATCCCTTTGCTTACAAGAATCTACTTTCTTTCAGAAAGAGTTCCAAAGAACCGCAACTCTCCCAGAAAGTTTCACCTCATCTGCTGTAAATGGATGACCCCTTATTTTCAAATGTGACGTCTAGTTCTAGATCCTCCGGTAGGACTAAATATCCTGCTCACATTTCCCCTTTCAAGACCCCTCAAGATCTTATTTCAAACAAGTTGCCTCTTACTCTCCTAATGCAAACGTAGTCTGTCCAACCTTTCCTCATAAGACTGCCCATTCCAGATGTTAGTCTGGTAAACTTCTGAATGGGTTCCAATTCAGTTACATCCCATCTTTAATTAGGTGATCAATATTGTACACAGTACTCCAGATTATGGTCTCACCAATGCCCTGTATAAACGAAACATAACCTCCACACTTCTGTATTTAATTCCCCCGAATAAATATTGGCTTTCCCAATTACTTGTTGTACCTACATACTAATCTTAGTGATTCATGCAATAGAACACAGATTTCTCTGCATCTCATAGCTTTGCAGTCTCTCACCATTTCAGTAATATGCAGTTTTTATATTCTTCCTGCCAAAATGGGCGGCACGGTGGCACAGTGGTTAGCACTGCTGCCTCACAGCGCTAGAGACCCGGGTTCAATTCCCGACTCAGGCGACTGACTGTGTGGAGTTTGCACGTTCTCCCCGTGTCTGCGTGGGTTTCCTCCGGGTGCTCCGGTTTCCTCCCACAGTCCAAAGATGTGCAGGTCAGGTTAATTGGCCATGCTAAATTGCCCGTAGTGTTAGGTAAGGGGTAAATGTAGGGGTATGGGTGGGTTTCACTTCGGCGGGTCGGTGTGGACTTGTTGGGCCGAAGGGCCTGTTTCCACACTGTAAGTAATCTAATCTAATCTAAAATGGACGATTTCACATTTTCCCATAATATACTCCAGTTGCCAGATCTTTACCTACTCATGTTATTTATTTGTATAACAAAACAAAGAACTCTATCTATTCATGAGCTGAAACACAGAAAAATAAATTGCTGGAGAAACTCAGCAGGTTCAACAGCATCTGCAGAAAGAAAACAGTGTTAATGTTTCAAGTCCAATAACCCTTCTTCTGAACTATTTATATCTTCTTCTGAGTAACCACCTTATGTCCTTTTCACAGCTTACTTTATGAATTGTCATCAGCCAATCTGGAAACCACATTTGCCATGCCTTCATCGAAGTCATGTTTGTATGAGTTATAAAAAGTTGAGCTCCCAGGATTCATTCCTGTGATCTTGCCAACCTATAAAAGACCAACTTCTGCATAGTATCTGCATCCGGTTACCTGGTCAATCTTCTATCCATGGTACTCTCTATAGCATGAAGCTTTATTTTCCACACTATCTTTTGATGTGACACTTTATCAAATGTTTTTACAGACAATAGACAATAGGTGCAGGAGTAGGTCATCCTGCCCTTCGAGCCAGCATCACCATTCATTATGATCATGGCTGATCATCCTCAATCAGTATCCTGTTCCTGCCTTATCCTCATAACCATTGATTCCATTATCCTTAGGAGCTCTATCCAACTCTTTCTTGAAAGTATCCAGAGACTTGGCCTCCACTGCCCTCTGGGGCAGAGCATTCCATGCACCCACCACTCTCTGGGTGAAGAGGTTTCTCCTCAACTCTGTTCTAAGTGGCCTACCCCTTATTTTTAAACTGTGTCCTCTGGTTTGGGACTCACCCATCAGCAGAAACATGCTTCCTGCCTCCAGAGTGTCCAATCTTTTTGCAAGCAATTAGAGGCAAAACTAGGCTCCCTGTATCTGCAGCACATGTTACTTCCTCAAAGAACTCCAACAAATTGGTCAAACATAATTTCTGACATAAGAGCTGACACAATCACATCTCAGGAAGAATGTGAGGCCATCAGATGCTGGAAAAGCACAGCATTCCTAGAATGATGATAGAACTCCTACATTTGGCCCAACAAGTCCACACCAACCCTCTGAAGAGTAACCCATCCAGACTCATTCTCCTACATTTACCCCTGACTAATGCACCTAACACTACGGATAATTTAGCATGGCCAACTCACCTAACATGTACATCTTTTGGACTGCGGGAGGAAACCAGAGCACCTGGAGGAAAGCCAGACAGACACAGGGAGAATATGCAAACTCCACATAGACAATCGTCCGGGACAGGAACCGAACCCGGCACTCTGGCGCTGTGAAGCAGCAGTGCTAACCACTGAGCCACCGTGCCACCCTGTTGAAGAGCTTATGCTCGAAACATCGATTCTCCTGCTCCTCGGATGCTACCTGACCAGCTGTGCTTTATCAGCACCATACTTTTTGACTCATAGTCACACCACAGCTCACCAAACATTTCCATGTTTACAGCAACTTCATTCCTGATCCAGTCCAATCTGGTTTACTCTACATAATAGCACTGAAACAGCCCTTAAAGTCACAAATGACATCAATGCGATTGCTGTCAATGTAAACCTTTGCAGTCTTCAGCATAGTTGACCACACAACCCAACTAGGTATGGCTAACCTTGCCTGATTCTACTTCATTCCATCTAATTGTAGCCAAAGCATCATTTCTAATAATTTCTCTTCCCACATGGACTACCCTGGAATTCCCAGAATCTATCCTTCATTCTCTCTTATTTCTTACCTACAATGGCACTACTCAATGTTCAAAGGCATATTAGTTTGATGAAAACCAGCACTTATGAGAGATAGTGGTGGTAGTTTACCCTGAGGATCATTTTGCCTCTTTGAGAAGATTTGAGTCCTTCATGGTAACCTTAGCCAATGTAGGAATTAACTCTAATGTTGGTGTTACTCTGCATAGCAATCCATCTGAATGAGACAACCAATTGTCTGGACTATCCCACAACCAATACGTTCATGCCTTCCTCTTGTTCATTTTTCATGCCATTTGTCTGAGGTTAACAAAATTTTCACCATAGCTTCATACTAGGAGACTTTAAGCCTGGATTCTATGATTTATCAGTCTTGATCTTGATATTAGGAACATTTCCAAGATCCAAACCCATACAATCAACCTATCAAATGATTGAAAATTAAAGATAGAATGAAATACTAAGTCCAATTCCACAGAATGGTGAACATTACATAAGGCAGCAGACTCAATGTGAGGGCTACAGCACAACAGCAGGAAGAAGGTTGGAAGCATGTGCCAACATTGATGTCATTAATACCATCTGCATCATCAAGGTCATCCACAGCAGTTGGGGTTATTGTGTTGTTGAGACCATCACTATTTTTATTTTACTTTTTTCATTTTGTTTTGGAACAGTTTAAAGAGAACTGAACTTTGAACAGCAGCTTGTTTTAATAAAGAAACAAAAGACGCATTTGCTGTTGGGAACTGGCCTGGAAAGGTAATGCAAGTTAATGGCTCTGCTAATGGCAATCACATACTGAGATGTTGTTTTGTTCAGCCAAACACAGATTTCTGAAAATATAAGTGGAAACAGAGAGAACTGGGTCTGACTGAGTTTTGAAAGCTTCTCCACAGGGATGCTTTTGGTTCTAATCTCTCCAGTTATTGTGCAGTTAATCAAGTTGTTGAAAGCTCTGATAAAAGAATCCCATCTCAGAAATAAGAAAACACCTCCAGAAGCAGTTTGCATTGACCAGTACCAACATCATTTAAGCAAGATAGAGCCCGACATGCTTGTAATACAAGTCATCAACAGGTCTGCTATTCATCATTTAAATGCTTATCAATCTGATAAATCATATTTAAAATTCATCCCTTTAATGTGTCTGTCTGTGATCGATGCCGGTTTGCTTGGGTTTGCTATCTGTATCATTACAGAGTTGAGGGGAAACCCTTCTAACATGACTGATGGTGGACAGAGACAGACTTCAGTTTGATTGTGCTGGATCTCTGGATGTGATAGCTCCCAGGCAATTACAGAACAGTTACCTATAGAAAAACAAGACCAGCAGCAACAAGAACACAGCAGCAACTATCATCACCAATAACCAATTGGAGGTCAGATAGTACAGGTAAGCAGCCGCATAAGTGATTTTAAAAAAAAATCCATTTACGGCATTGCTGGCTAGCTCAGCATTTATTACCGATTCCAGAAGGCAGTTAAAGTCAACCTCATTGCTGTGATTCTGGAGTCACATGTAGGCCAGGCAAAGTAAGGATAGCCATTTCCTTCCTTAAAGGGCAAACATGAATCAGGTAGGTTTTTCTAACAATGATTCCACAGTCATCAATAGACTCTTAATACCAGAATTTGAATTCAATAAGTATTTGTTGTGGCAGGTTTTCAATCAGGGTGTCCAGAACATTGTGTGGATCTCTGACTTAACAATCCAGCAATAATACCACTACACCATTACCTCTTCAAAGTCCTGGGTGAGGTTATAAACAGCTACGGGTGAAGCCACCTAGTTAACAGGCTAAGATACAGCAGCTTTGGGAGTCCGGAGCAATGCAGAGCGACTTGGTCTTAGTTATAGCAGTTATAACTGCAGCAGCATAGAAAGGGAGGCCAAAGTTTGGGTCAGAATGCTAGAAATCCAAAATGCTTGGGGACACAAGGGACAAATCTGAATGTCGCTGCAACATTGAGTCTTTGCTGGCATTACAGGTGTTGATCAATATTGAGCAGCCTTGCCCATGTGAATATCATCTCAAACAAGACTGCGCAGTCCGTGGAGATGGGAGAAGAAAATCAGTCCTTAATCCAACATAAACACCTGTGACAGAACTCTAGGATTCTCAACCAGAAAACTTAAAGACTGGTTTAATGATGACCAGGAGCTACTTTGTGAAAAGCATGCCTAAACTAGAAAGATCAAAAAAACCCAAAGGGAACAAAGCAGGTCTACAAACAATCAAAACTGAGGGTCAAGAAAAAAGTGATCAAATGAACAAATGGAGAACAAAGAATGCAATAAATCCATGACATAAATGGATTCTTCAGTCATTAAAAAAAAATTTTTGGGATGTGGGCATCATTGACTAGCCAACATTTGTTGCTTGATCCTAGTTGCCCTTGAGAAGGTAGTGGTGAGCTGTTTTCTTGACTTGCTGCAGTACACCTTCTGTGGGTTGACCCATATTGCAGGAGGAGAGAATTCCAGGATTTTCACACAGTGCTAATGAAGAATAGAAATATATTTCAAAGTCAGGATCTGCTGTTTTTGCCCTTCTAGATTGAAGCGGTCATGGGGTTGGAAGACATTACCTAAGGATTTTTGGTAAACTTCTCAGCACATCTTGCAGGGGTATGGACTGAGCGTCGGTGGCAGAGGGAGTGGATGCGTCTGGATGTAGGACTGATCAGGCAGGCAGGCTGAATAGGCTGGGGCGGTTTTTTCTGGAGCGTCGAAGGCTGAGGGGTGACCTGAGAGTCATAGAGATGTACAGCATGGAAACAGACCCTTCAGTTCAACTCAATCATGCCAACCAGATATCCCAACCCAATCTAGTCCCACCTGCCAGTACATGGCCCATATCCCTCCAAACCCTTCCTATTCATAGCTGAAAATATCCCTCCAAACCCTTCAGGAAGGGCTTATGCCCGAAACGTCGATTCTCCTGTTCCCTGGATGCTGCCTGACCTGCTGCGCTTTTCCAGCAACACATTTTCAGCTCTGATCTCCAGCATCTGCAGACCTCACTTTCTCCTCCTTCCTATTCATATACCTATCCAGATGCCTTTTAAATGTTGCAGCGTAAAACAGCTAGGTAAGGATCCTACTCATTGACTACAGTTCAGCCTTCAACAGTATTATCGCCTCGAGACTGATTACTAAGCTTAGTGATCTCGGACTAAGCCCCACTCTCTGCAACTGGATCCTCAGTTTCCTAACCACAGACCACAATCAGTAAAGACTGGGGACATTATTTAATCCTAACACTCAACCCTGGAGCCACCCAGGGGTGCATACCAGCTCCCTACTGTACTCACTGTGTACCCATGACTGCTTCGCCAAATACCAGACTAATGCCTTTTACAAGTTCACTGATGACACTACCATAGTCAGTCGAATGTCAAATGGCGATGAAACAGACTAGACGAGAGGTGGAAGACCTGGAAAAATGGTGCACTGAGAACAACATAGCTCTTAATGCCGGCAAAACCAAGGAACTCATTATTGACTTTTGGTGGGATGTTACTCATGCCCCCCACTCCCTTGCGCCCCTCACCCCCCTACACATTAACAGTACGGAGGTGGAGTGAGTGGAGAGTGTTAAGCTCCTGGGAGTGGTCATCAACAACAAGCTTTCTTGCAGTCATCATGTGGATGCACTGGTTACAAAGGCCCAACAACATCTCTATTTCCTCAGGCAGCTGAGGAAATTTGGCATGATGGTGAATACCCTTGCCAACTTTGAAAGGTACGCCAAAAAGAGCATTCTGTCTGGATGTATCATTATCTGGTATGGCAACTGTACCATTCAAGATCAGAGACAGTTACAGAGAATGATGAACTCGGCCCAGACAATCACAAAGGCCAACCTCCCATCTACCAGGCCCGCTGTCAAGGAAAGGCCGCTAGCATTCTCAAAGCTTCATCCCACCCTAGCAATGTTTTTCTACAACCTCTGCCATCAGGGAGATGGTACAGAAGCCTGAACACACGCACCAGCCAGTTTCAAAACAGATTCTACCCTACTGTTGTTAGAATACTGAATGGACTCACAAACTCTCAACATTCTCCTGTACCTGTGTTTTTGTTTTTGCTGCTGTTTACCTATTATTTACTTATCTATGCTACTTAACGCTGTGATCTGCCTGTATTGCTCTCAATGCAGAGCTTTTCACTGTGCCTTGGTACACATGACAATAAATTCAATTCAATTGTACTACCCTCCACCACTTCCTTGGCAGCTCATTCCATACACGTAACACCTTCTGCATGAAAAGGTTGCCCTGAAGACTTTTTTATATCTTTCTCCTCACACACCTAACCTACATCCTCTAGTTCTGCACTCCCCACCGCAGGGAAAAGACTTTGTCTATTTATCCTATCCATGCCCCTCATGATTTTATAAACCTCTATGAGGTCAGCCCTCAACATCTGATGCTCCAGGGAAAACAGCCACAGCCTATTCAACCTCTCCCTATAGCTCAAATCCTCCAACCCTGGCAACATCCTTGTAAATCTTTTTTGAACCGTTTCAAGTTTCACAACATCCTTCCGATTGGAAGGAGAATTGCACTCAATATTCCAAAAGTAGCATAACCAATGTCCTGTACAGCCTCAACATGACCTCCCAACTCCTGTACTCAATGCTCTTGGCCAATAAAGGAAAGCATACCAAGCTCCTTCTTCATTATCCTATCTACCTGCGACTCCACTTTCAAGGAGCTATGAACCTACACTCCAAGGTCTCTTTATTCAGCAACACTCCCTAGGACCTTACCATTAAGTGTATAAGTCCTGCTAAGATTTGCTTTTCCAAAATGCAGCACCTCACATTTATCTGAATTAAACTCCATCTGCCACTCCTGAGCCCATTGGCCCATCTGATCAAGATCCCATTGTAATCTGAGGTAATCTGCTTCACTGTCCACTACACCTCCAACTTTGGTGTCATCTGCAAACTTACTAACTATACCTCTTTTGCTCATATCCAAATGACTTATATAAATGATTAAAAGTAGTGGATCCAGCACCGATCCTTGTGGCACTCCACTGGTCACAGGCCTCCAGTCTGAAAAACAACCCTCCACCACCACCCTCTGTCTTCTACTTTCGAGCCAGTTTAGCATGCAAATGGCTAGTTCTTCCTGTAGTCCACGAGATCCAACCTTGCTCGCCAGTCTCCCATGGGGAACCTTGTCAAATGCCTTTCTGAAGTCCATATAGATCATGTCCACCACTCTGCCCTCATCAACCCTCTTTGTTATTTTTTTCAAAAAACTGAATCAAGTTTGTGAGACATGTTTCCCACAAACAAAACCATGTTGACTATCCCCAATCAGTCCTTGCCTTTCCAAATACATGTACTTTCTGTCCCTTGGGATTCCCTCCAACAACTTGCCCACCACCGACGTCAGGCTCACCAGTCTATAGTTCCCTGGCTTGTCCATACCACCTTTCTTAAATAGCGGCACTATGTTAGCCAACCTCCAGTCTTATGGCACCTCACCTGTGACTATCGATGATACAAGTATTTCAGCAAGAGGCCCAGCAATCACTTCCCTAGTTTCCCACAGAGTTCTAGGGTACGCCTGATCAGGTCCTGGGGATTTATCTACCTTTATGCATTTCAAGACATCCAGCACTTCCTCCTCTGTAACATGGACATTTTTTAAGATGTCACCATCTATTTCCCTGCATTCTATATCTTCCATGTCCTTTCCACAGTAAACATTGATGCAAAATACTCATTTAGTATCTGCCCCGTCTCCTGCGGCTCCACACAAAGGCTGACTTGTTGATCTTTGAGAGGCCCTATTCTCTCCCTAGTTACCCTTTTGTCCTTAATGTATTTGTAAAAACCCTTTGGATTCACCTTAAGTCTATTTGCCAAAGCTATCCCATGTTCCTTTTTTGCCCTTCTGATTTTCCTTAAAGTATATTCCTATGGCCTTTATACTCGGTAAGGATGCATTTGATCAATCCTGTCTATACCTGATATTAAGTTTTGAACACAAATCTAAGCAATTCATCAATCCTGTTTCCTAGTAACTAAAATAACTGTTTTGCTCTTTACTCTTCTTAAGGCTCCATTCATTTATTTTTGTCTTTAGGTCATAATATTTTTTAGGTTATCTTGCAAGTTAACTGATCTGTGCATCAATAACTTTGTTGAGATGCCGGTGTTGGACTGGGGTAGATGAGGTTGGGGGTCACAGGTCACCAGGTTGCAGTCGCAGGGCTTGTTTGGAGTTGCAGGCTTTTGGAGCACTGCTCCTTCATTAGGTGAAGTGGTTGGGGAGCGGCTCTCTAAAGGCTTGTGATTTTGAGTGGACCTGTTGGACTGTGGACCGGTGTCATGTAACTTCTGACTCAGAGTCATAGAGATGTACAGCATGGAAACAGACCCTTCGGTCCAACTCGTCCATGCCGACCAGATATCCAAACCCAATCTAGTCCCACCTGCCAGCACTTGGTCCATATCCCTCCAAACCTTCCTATTCATATACCCATCCAGATGCCTTTTAAATGTTGCAGCATAAAACAGCTAGGTAAGAATCCTACTCATTGACTACAGTTCAGTCTTCAATAGTATTATCTCCTCCCTTCAAACCCTTTCTAATCATATGACTATTCCAGATACCTTTTAAATATTGCAATTGTACTAGTCTCCACCACTTCCTCTAGCAGCTCATTCCATACACGTACCACCCTCCGAGTGAAAAAGTGGCCCCTTAGTTTTCTTTTATATCTTTCTCCTCTCACCCTAAACCTATACCCTCTAATTCTGGTCTCCTTCCTATCGGAACGATGTGAAACTTGAAAGGGTTCAGAAAGGATTTACAAGGACGTTGCCTGGGTTAGAGGATTTGAGCTATAGGGAGAGATTGAATAGGCCAAGGCTGTGTTCCCTGGAGCGTCGGAGGCTGACGGGTGACCTTATAGATGTTTATAAAATAATGCCGAGCTAGGATAAATAGACAAAGTCTTTTCCCTGCTGTGGGGGAGTTCAGAACCAGAAGGCATAGATTTAGGGTGGGAGGAGAGATATAAAAGAGACCTAACTTTTTCATGGAGGGTGGTACATGTCTGGAATGAACTGCCAAAGGAAGTGGTGGAGGCTAGTACAATTGCAACATTTAAAAGGCAACTGGATGGGTATATGAATAAGAAGGGTTTGGAGAGATATGGGCCGGGTGCTGGCAGGTGGGACTAGATTGCATTGGAATATCTGATCGGCTTGGACAAGTTGGACCAAAGGGTCTATTTCCGTGCTGTACATCTCTGAGTCTATGTGCTTCCTTCTTTTTCTTAACCAAACCCTCAATTTCTTACATTCCCTACACCTACCAGCCTTTCCTACACCTACCATCCTTTCCTTTCACCCTAACAGGAATATACTGTCTCTGGACTCTCATTATCTCATTTCTGAAGGCTTCTCATTTTCCAGCCGTCCCTTTACCAGCGAACATCTGTCCCCAATCAGCTTTTGAAAGTTCCTGCCTAATACCATCAAAATTAGCCTTCCTCCAATTTAGAAATTCAATGTTTACATCAGAATTATGGTTGCTGCCCTGAAAGTGCTCCCCTTACTGACACCTCAGTCATCTGCCCTGCCTTATTTCCCAAGAGTAGGTCAAGTTTTGCACTTCTCTAAAAGGTATATCCACATACTGAATCAGAAATGTTCTTGTACACACTTACAATTCCTGTCCATCTAAAACCCAAAGACAATGGCAGCCCCAGTTTATATTTGGAAAGTTAAAATCCCCTACCATAACCATCCTATCATTCTTGCAAATAACAGATCTCCTTACAAATGTGTTTTTCAATTTCTCACTATTACGGAGTCTGTAATACAATCCCAATAAGGTAATCACCCCTTTCTTACTTCTCAGTTCCACCTAAATAATCTCCCTGGCTGTATTTCTGGGAATATCCTCCCTCAGTACAGTTGTAATGCTATCCCATATCAAAAACACCACTTCCCCTCCTCTCTTGCCTCCCTTTCTATCCTTCCTGTTGCATTTGTATCCTGAAACATTAAGTTGCCAGCCCTGTCCAACCCTAAGCCACGTTTCTGCAATTGCTATGATATCCCAGTCCAATGTTCCTAACCATGCCATGAGTTCATCTGCCTTCCATTAGGCCTCTTGCATTGAAATACATGCAGTTTAATTTATCAGGCCTACCTTATTCTCTGCTTTGTCCCTGCCTGCCCTGACTTTTTGACACTTCTTTTCACAACTGTACCAGTCTCAGACTGATCTCTTTCCTCACTCTCTCGCTGGGGTCCCACCCCCCATCTTACTGGTTTAAATCCTCCTAAGCAACTCTCCCTGCAAGTATATTAGCTGCCTTTCGATTCAGGTACAAGCAGTCCTTGTACAGGTCACTTCTCACATCTACCCTGGCAGAGATTCCAATGATCCAAAAATGTAAATCCTTCTCCCATTCACCAGCTCCTCAGCCATGCATTCATCTACTCTATCCTCCTATGCTTACCCTCAGAGCACTGGGTTCAATCCAGATATTGCTACTCTCGAGGACCTCCTTTTTAAATTCCTGCCTAACTCTCTGTACTCATCATTCAGAAACTCATCCTTTTCCCTTCCTATGTAGTTGGTTGAGGTTTATAAAGTCACAAGGGGCATCAATTGTCTATTCATCCTAAGTCTTTCCCTTAGGATGCAGAGTCCAGTACTAGAGTGCTTAGGTTTAGGTTGAGAGGGGAAAGATATCAAAGTGACCCCATAGGGGCAATGTTTTCGCACAGAGGGTGTTGAATGTATGGAATGAACTGCCAGAGGAAGTGGTAGAGACTGGTACAATTGCAACATTTAAAAGGCATCTGGATGAGTATATGACCTGGTGAGGCTTTTTTCTCATTTGTTTTAATAGCATTAAGAATTAAAAATTATAGCCAATACTTCAAACTTCAGATAGTCAGAAAAGAAACTAAGGTGTGATACAAAGTTTGATATACAGCATATTACATTAAGGCTGACAAGAGGCCAACAATACAATTTCACCTGAATTTTGCAAGAAACTATACAGGCCAGGCAGCAGAAATAATACATTCAGGCTGATGTTATTATTCACACTCCAAAATTGGATTCAACATCTCTCTACAGATGTTGCCAAACCTGCAGATTTGTCACTGTCTGTATTCCAGATATCCAGCATCCGATTTTTTTAAAAACCTGAATCTTTGTTCTTTTGGTTGTCAGTTTTTTTTATTAGCTCCTAAAAGTCTTAGGTTAACAACGATAAACATGATTTGTGCTCCAAATTAAAAGTGAAGTGAATTTTTCATACTTATTAACCAGCAGGAGCTTCACCTTCAAATTTTTCATTTAGAAAGTTGTAGGCAGTGTAACTTCATCTCCCAGATTTGCACAGCAAGATGAAGCATCTTACTACAATTGGAAAATTACCATCCAAAATGTTTATTTGCATCAGGGACATAATACAAACAGTCAAGCAGCTTCTAAAATATCAAATACATTACAGAAGTGACAGTTTACAATTGTTCACTGTGTACATAATTGGAAAACAAGATCACTAAAAACCTACAATACACCATTACATAGTTTTTAAAAGCAGATAGTTTGTTGTTTTAAGATGCATTAGATGAATTCTGCTGTTCAAGCTGAACCAGAGAAGCACAAATCTTCAAAAACATGACTGAAATGTCCCACAAGGGTGTGTTTAATGTTTGAATGGGTAGTCCTTGTGCCCAACACACCTAAATAAACAAAAAACACAGATGATAGTTTCAATAATTCAAGAGGAATATTTTAATTCCCTCATACCAAGGAAAATTTACACACATTGCATGAATATTACATTTGAACTTCATCCCAAAAGATGAGCTTTTACACCAGAAGTTCCTGTCTGCCAACCATCCAAAGTACACATCATTTCAGACTGATGTGAATACAGCAAGTACCATATTTCCTTACCCAATCATAATGAAGAATCTTTAAGGACCAGCACTGATGGCAGTTAGGACACTGCATTCTAGGTTTCTGTAACTAATGTGTGTCATTGAAGATAGGAAGCTATTTGAAACTATTCTGCAATTCAATAGGATTATAGCTGATCATTCCATTTAGTACCCTGTTCCCACTTTCGCCCCATATGTTTTGGTTCCATTAGCCTCAACAACTATATCAAACTCTTTCTTGAAAGCATTCCATGTTTTGACCTCAACCACTTCCTGCAGCAAAGAATTCCAGGTGCTCACCATTCTCTGGGTGAAGAAATTTCCTACCTGGCCCTAAATTACCTACCTTGTGTTCTTAGAAAAAGTAGTGAAATAAAAGGCAGAAATTTTTTTTAAAAATTTCATTCCTTTAAATTTCCAAAGAATTAACAGTCTGAAGGGATTATATTCCACATTTGTACCTGATTTTTTTTGAATGAGAGAGATTGCTTGGTAATGACCAAATCTCATACTGTTGAAAGAATACTTATCAGAATTGACATGTTTAATATTTACTAAATCAGCATTTTCTCCAACCATGAGAATATCCTGAGTCACACTGTGGAGCAGACAATATTAGAGAGCAGAATCCATTCTCCTGACTGTGCCAGCCTTACTTCAAAAAATTCCTTTTCATTCCAGAGTAGCTTCTTGCACAATGGTGCTATGGTCAACTTGCCCATTCACTATTCTTCCTAAAGAATTCAGTTAACTCTTCCCTGATGCCCTAAAGGGTCTATTTGCTCAGTTGGAGTCTAAGCAGCTCTCATTGTTAAGTCAAGCTATGGTCAAATACAATCATAAAGGCACCACAGAAACATCTACATGCTGCAGCTATGGCACATCATCTTCCTGCTATGCCCAAGTCACTTGAACTAATTAGTTGTAAGTCAGCTTCTCAGTTCAAATACTGGTAATCTAAAAATAAAGCAGCATTATCCCTTCTGCAATTGTTACTATTTACAAAACAGTCTACAAAATGTTGCACAAAGATTTGTATCAAAAGTAAATGCTGCTATCAACTCACCAATGCATTGGGCAGTATCTCCAATTCTTGTTAAAGGAGAGGATAGTCTCCATTTCCTCACCAGTCAACTCAAAATCAAGAACCTATATAAAGCACAAACCTGTTTTTATAAATGGGACAAAAACTACAAAAATGTGGTGTAATACCACATACTACCACTACCTAAGAACAAGCATAAAGAATCTTTTAATTGGGAGCCCATTTAAAATAAATATTCAGACATACCAGTAAGCTAGTGAGTAATCATGGCACCTTGGTCTTCACAGGGATCCCAAGATGGCCAGTTTTCTAAGTTTTTTTAAACATCCCACATTTCTCTCATCTTCAACTGAATGAAGTCTGGTACAGAATGAAGAAATTCCAAGTAGGTGCTGGTCCAACACATTTCAGTCCCCTGTACCCACTATGCCTTGGAATTTATTTCCCCTCACTTACCTGAAAATTTTCCTGAATGCGACTTTTAGTAACAGATTTTGGAATTACAACCAGACCTCTCTGAATCTGGAAACGAATCAAGACCTGAAAGAAAAAAGAAAATGAAAACTAGATCAAACACACTTCAAACTACAAAGTGAAGGACAATTACATTCACTCTTAGGAGGCTTACATTACAGTCAGTCTGCCAGGAAGCATCTCAATTGGGATGAAGCATCTACCTACCTGTGGAAGTGGCAAAATAAGATGGTTTGGTGTAGTAAATAGCAGCTTGCAATTCTCTCTTCTACAGAGGGGGCCTTAAATGCTTTTTGCAGAGAGCCCTAGAACTTAAGAGTCACAGATGTACAGCATGGAAACAGACCCTTTGGACTAACCTTATCCATACAGACCAGATAACCCAACCCAATCTAGTCCCAACTGCCAGCTCATATCCCTCAAAACCCTTCCTATCCATTTACCCATCTAGATGCCTTTTAAATGTTCTAATTGTACTAGCCTCCACCACTTTCTCTGGCAGCTCGTTCCATAAATGTACCACCCTCCGTGAAAAAAGTTGCCCCATAAATCTCATATCTTTTCCCTCTCACCCTAAACTTATGCTGTCTAATTCTGGTCTCCCCCACCCCAGGGAAGAGACTTTGTCTATTTATCCTATCCATGCCAGACATGATTTTACAAGCCTCTATAAGATCACCCCCTCAGCCTCTGACGTTCCAGGGAAAAAACAGCCCTAGCCTATTCAACTTCCCCAACCCTGGCAACATCCTTCTTTTAACCCATCTCCTACCTCCCAGGACAGAAATCCATCAAACAATTGTGTACTATAGATAAAACAAAGTAACACCATACATACTAACATTCCATTAGTATAAGAACTGTGTATAGAAGGGCTAAAGTAAGAACTGTATTTTGGGATACTATTGCTGCCTCAACTGGTGCTGTGCTCCTGAATAAGAGACTATTTTGGCCACTCACTGCTTCCGGTCATTTAGACAATTCCAGATGCCTTTTAAAATGTTGCAACTGTACTAGCCTCCACTACTTCCTCTAGCATGTCATTCCATACATGCACCACACTGCCATGAAAAGGTTGTCCCAGCAACATCCAGCACCACACATTTATCTAAATTAAACTCCATCTGCGACTCCTCAGCCCACTGGTCCATCTGATCTAGATCCCATTGCATTCAAAGGTAACCTTCTTTGCTGTAATTATGCCTCCAATTTTGGTGACATCTGCAAACTTACTAACCATACCTCCTATATTCCCATGCAAATCATTACATAAACGTCTTCCATTTAAGTTTGAATGCTTCAATCCAACAGGGAACCAGTGGTCAAAACCAGCAAAATGAAAAGAAACAATGGACGTAATGTTCCCTCTATTACATAAGAGATGGGTATGCTAATTGGACAGCTCGCTTTGCAATGTAAAGTGACACCAACAACATAGGCCGATTGGCTGGTTCCCTGTTGGATCCCAGATATAGACCAGGCACACATCCACTTCGCATTTGAAGCATCCACTCACACTGATGCCTTCAAAACTCTAAAATTAAGTTTTAACATGCTGTCACATCAGAATTAAATTATTATTACATCAAGAGGGCTGAATGTAATGTCAGGATCTTTAAATATAGCATAGCAAGTAGATTCAATTTTTATAAAAATACAAGAGATAGAAATTACATTAAATAATGCATGCCCTTAAAAGAAGAACCTTAATTCGAGTTGATCTAAATCCCCAAACCGATTCTAACATTCCCCCATATATGGGAGGATTGGAGTTTAAAACGTTGACATTTTAGGCTTCATGGTAGCTGGAATGTGTAAATGAAGGCAAATATATTTGAAGTATTAAAACTTGCACAGCTGAAAGATTATGATTAACAGCAAAAATTAAATATCTGGAGTGAAGTTATTGCAGTCATAACATAATTAAAAAGGAGCACACTAACTAGTCATTCAAGTCTGTTCTGCCAGACACAGATCACAGCTCATCAATTTGTCCTTTCCTTTATCATTATAATCACAAATTCCTCAAGGAGCTAGAAATCCGCAAGCTTGTCTTGAATATATTCATTAACTGACAACTCAAGAGTTCTTTGGGGTAGAGAATTTTGAAGAATCACAATACTTAGAATGAAGAAATTTCTCCTCATCTTTGTTCTAAATAGACAAACCTTACCGAGAATGTGAATCCTAGACAGGGCTGCCAGAGGAAATATCCCCACCCAGTATCTACCGTGGAGTTTCACGTGGTTTGAAAGTTTCATTCTTCTAAGGTCAATGATTTTAAGTTATTCAAACTTCAGGGGTCATTCCCTCACCCCAATCCCTTTGGTTATTGCCAGGAACCAACCCATTGTAAATTGAATGTTGATTACAAATACTTGAAACATTATTCATTAAAAAACTATGAGACAAATAAACAACATTTTAGCATTATGTAAATTATTAAGAGCAATTACAATCATTGCTACTGCACCTATACCAGAGTACAATGAATGCTCACATACTTGTGCTGCTGTTTTACCATGACTTCGAGCTATATTTTGGAGTGTAGGTTCCTCGAGAAGCGTAGGGTCGTCATTTTTTGCCCTGTTGAGAAATTAAAAGGAAATTAATGTATTCAAGTTTGCACATTTCCAAGCATTGAAGTCTTCGCAATTGATTCACAATTGAATATTCATGTTAGCAAGTTCTTTTGGCTGACAATCAGCAAATGCAACCTTCATTAATGCTGTCCCAAAAAATATCATTTGAAACTAGGTGAATCATTCTTACAAAAAGAGCACTCAGATAAAACAGACTGAATAGCCTCTTCCTCTACTGTTGCAATTCTATGATTTGCATTTGCAGTGATCATTGATTAGAATACACCATAAGTAGAGAGTGGGCACAACTTTGACTCAAAAGTTCACTAGGTGAATCATTCTTACAAAAAGAGCACTCAGATAAAACAGACTGAATAGCCTCTTCCTCTACTGTTGCAATTCTATGATTTGCATTTGCAGTGATCATTGATTAGAATACACCATAAGTAGAGAGTGGGCACAACTTTGACTCAAAAGTTCTGCTTTTGATTAAAGTTGGACAGTCCTATAGCTCTAACATCACAGAAGGGCACGGAGGTTCCTTTTGAAATATTTTTTAGAAAACAGATTCGGATATTGATAAGACAAATTTCCAGGAGTTAAAGAGAAACTGCATCCAAAGTTACAGAATAGGTGATTATCAGCTATCTTTAACAATTCACTTTCACAAACATAAATCACAAGAGAATTCAAAAAGGTCAAGCAGATTTGGGACCAAAACAAGAAAGACATACCCAAAGCAAAAGTCATGACCTGTGCGCTAAAGGAGTAGTCTGCAAAAAAAAAAAAAATTGAACTAAACAGCTACCAAATTAAGTGTTTGCGTAACAAAATGTCACTATGCTCAAGGACATAGGTGACTTTGTTGACCGAAGGAATTTGGAAATTCCACTCTGCAGGAAGCTATTAATAAAGTACACAACCAAAGCTCTCCTTTCACAACCAGCTTTCTTTACACTAGCAGGATCATAAAACTAAAAAAGTACATAGAAGTCCCTGTATAAATGATTGAATATCTACAATACAGAAGAGCAGCTTTTCCTTAACTACATTGTATGGTGATTAATAAGCTTATATCTCAGATACCATGGTCTATCTGGAGATCCCAATGGGCTATAGGCAGTCACAACAATGCCTTTTGAATGGCAATAGGAGATCAGATCTTCTTGAGTCAGGTAAGGGTGACATTCAATCTATTAAAGCATCAAAACAAGAATAGGCATCAGATGTAGTTTTGCAGAGAGATACATTGCCAGCTACTGAGTGTTCTCGAAAGCTATAGTAAAAATTAAAAGCTGGAAGCCAATGATTTAATCTTCCCATTACCTGGTTGACTGCTGGCTTATGTTTCAGATTTGGTTTATTAAGAATCTGACAAATCTACATCTGATTAAAGTTGGACAGTCCTATAGCTCTATCCATTCCTTTATCAACTAAAACTTCCATAGCCTCCCAAGTCCCTCTCAGTCTGCTGTGGTCATGTGTTCTCTCCATGAGACAGCCATGTTAGAGGCACTTCAATAACAACTCAATTCTGATCAGAAAACTGACACGTGAACACAATTTTCCCTAAGAAAATATCCTGGCTGGCTTTTCTTAATTAACCCATATTTTTCAAGTTACTGTTTACAAAATGCTGAACAATTGTTTCGAGAATTTTCCACACTACCAAAGTTAAACATCAGACAGCTTTATCAAGACTGCTATGGGTAAGGTTGAGGGCCTGAGTGCAGGAGTGAGTCTGTGATAAGCTTCATTTGAGAGGAAGATCCAACCAAGATGTGATGCCTCAATGATAGAATAACAATCAATTTTCATACATGAATATCAACCACTAGGGTGACTGGTACTGGAGGGTGCCCAGTCTCTGCAGGCATTGTAACCTGAAGGCATTGACTCCTACTTCAGGTTAGGACTTTAGTACAAATACTACTATCTCAGTGTGGAGTTTAATGATCACTATTTACAATCTGTGTGTAAGGTTAATGAGCTGAGTTGTATGGTGTTTGTCCACAAATTACCTCATTGAAAACAAGCAAGCCTCAGGTAGACAGCTCTACGCATAGCTGTATTGCTGCTCTCAGATAGCACCAACTATACAATTTCAGATTAGCAATCATTAAAAAGGCACTATTCATGTTGCTTCAGTCTTACACCAATAAATTAACATAGAACATAGGATATAGAACATAGAACAGTACAGCACAGAACAGAACAGGCCCTTCAGCCCACGATGTTGTACTGACCATTGATCCAAATGGCTGAATCATTGTTTAAAACACCCTACTCTGCTGTCAAGAGTTTAAGCTATTACTGTAATTTTACTTATTTTTATGCATCTTAATTGTTTAATTTCTCCAAAATCAGTTTAGAAAGCACAAAAGGAGACTAGTCAACCCATTAAGTCTATACTGGCCCTCAATGTTCAATTCACCTAGTACCATTCTGTTTTTTCCCCATGACCCCGCACATTCGGATTACCTTTTGAATGTTTGACCCTCCACCAGGGTCTCAGGTGGCTCATTCCAAACAGTAACCATGTCTTGCATCTGTTTCCATGCTGTACACCTCTATGAGACTATGACTCTATGACTAGGTGAATCATTCTTACAAAGAGCATTCAGATAAAACAGACTGAATAGCCTCTTCCTCTACTGTTGCAATTCTATGATTTGCATTTGCACAGTGATCATTGATTAGAATACACCATAAGTAGAGAGTGGGCACAACTTTGACTCAAAAGTTCTGCTTTTGATTAAAGTTGGACAGTCCTATAGCTCTAACATCACAGAAGGGCACGGAGGTGTCTTTTGAAATATTTTTTAGAAAACAGGTTCAGGTATTGATAAGACAAATTTCCAGGAGTTAAAGAGAAACTGCATCCAAAGTTACAGAATAGGTGATTATCAGCTATCTTTAACAATTCACTTTCACAAACATAAATCACAAGAGAATTCAAAAAGGTCAAGCAGATTTGGGACCAAAACAAGAAAGACATACCCAAAGCAAAAGTCATGACCTGTGCACTAAAGGAGTAGTCTGCAAAAAAATTGATCAACTAAACAGCTATCAAATTAAGTGTTTGCGTAACAAAATGTCACTATGCTCAAGGACATAGGTGACTTTGTTGACCGAAGGAATTTGGAAATTCCACTCTGCAGGAAGCTATTAATAAAGTACACAACCAAAGCTCTCCTTTCACAACCACCTTTCTTGACACACACAGGATTAGAACTAAAAAGTACATAGAAGTCCCTATATAAATTATTAAATATCTACAATACAGACGAGCAGCTTTTCCTCAACTACATTTTATGGGGATTAATAAGCTTATATCTCAGATACCATGGTCTATCTGGAGATCCCAATGGGCTATAGGCAGTCACAACAATGCCATTTGAATGGCAATAGGAGATCAGATCTTCTTGAGTCAGGTAAGGGTGACATTCAATCTATTAAAGCAACAAAACAAGAAAAAGCATCAGATGTAGTTTTGCAGAGAGATGCATTGCCAGCTACTGAGTGTTCTCGAAAGCTATAGTAAAAATAAAAAGCTGGAAGCCAATGATTTAATCTTCCCATTACCTGGTTGACTGCTGGCTTATGTCTCAGATTTGGTTTATTCAGGATCCGGCCAATCTGCTCCTCATTAAAGTTGGACAGTCCTATAGCTTTAACCATTCCGTTATCAACTAAAGCTTCCATACCCTGTGAAGAAAAAAAACTGTTGTTCTTAAAAAAGTGATAATAATGCCTGACTAACAAAGGAATCTCTAGGGTAGTTACAGTTGACAAAGCTAATGGATCAGCTTTCTTTTTGGGATGGGTTGTTTGGGGTTATCTTTTAAAAGAATAAAAGTATCGCTAGACATTTTATTTCAAACTCCAAATACCTTTCAATCTTGAATAGCTGAATTTTGATCCAATGTCTGAATTGAGCTGAACACTTACCTCCCAGGTGTCAAGAAAGTCAGTGTCACTTGGTATTATCAAGTTATTCTCATCCAGAGGAAGATTC
Organism: Chiloscyllium plagiosum; assembly: GCF_004010195.1. Classification (NCBI taxonomy): domain Eukaryota; kingdom Metazoa; phylum Chordata; class Chondrichthyes; order Orectolobiformes; family Hemiscylliidae; genus Chiloscyllium; species Chiloscyllium plagiosum. The sequence goes on along the minus strand of NC_057728.1, from coordinate 776,003 downwards.
TCACCACCAGCCTTAAAAGAGATGTTTAAATATTATTTAATACTACATTACAAGAGAATAGAAATTCTAGTACAAGAAAAAGGTTGTTAAGTAAGATCTGACAAAAGTTGGTGAATAGAAGAGAAGATTTATTTATTTAAAAACTTATCAATTTTTGCATATATCACAAATCAGTCTACACATCTCATTTCATGCATTTTTCAAATCAAAGATTCACAGCTTCAGTAACTTTAACCAGATGTATAGCACACTCTAGATTTCTGGGGCACAGGTTTCCTCACACTCCTCTTGAACTCCCTCACAATAACATACTGTTTTGTGGTTCACCACTGCTATCCATAAAATTCACTCCCTCAGCCTTCCTTTGGCTTCAACTATTAGTTATGATTGGAGTTGTGATACTACTGGACAAGTCAGATCCCACAATGAAATCTGGCCTGAAATCATTGTTATCATTTCAGTTAACATGGTGGTCATTCACTGAAACAAAAACAGTCACAAGCCGACAGATTTTCTTGAGAACAGAAGTTCATTATACAAAAAAGGAAAAATTAGGAAGCGATGATACCTAGAAATGCAGCACTAACAGGAAAAAAAACTCTTGATACACCTAGCAAATAAACTTTAATTTATTCCCCAAGACCATTTTAAGAAATTCAAGGCCAGAGAAATTACCCCTCCACATCAAATCTTGAAGTTTGACATAACTGACTCTCTGGCCATCACAATGTCAGAGACCACGGGAAAGGAGAAGCGTGATTCTGTCAGCTGGTTCATTAATGCTCTGAGCAGAACGCCTCAATTGCCAGATCGTACCAAAAACAGACTCTGGTCAACAGAATAAGACTCTGGTCAACATATTTAAGTGTACAGATATGGTTATTGCATCACAGACATTCATGGGGTTCAGTGTATTTCTGAATGAAAAGTTCAGGAGGCTCAGGGTCAAGCAGTTGGACTGCACACAGCAGGCTTATACTCAAGGGTCACAAGGTATGCTAAGCTCAGAGATATAGTTCAATATGTCTCTCTCTAATGCTGCAACATTCATATCCTGTCCTTTGAGCCCTCCCAATCAAACCCACAGGCTTTATACCACCAAGGTCCCCACTCAACCAGACTATACAAGTGCACACCACCAACACTTACTCCAACTTTCATGGTTGGCTATGTTCAACATTGTACCATGACAGTGGAGAAACACAAATCGGAAATGTGAATATTAATGGAGGTGAAATTAACAGCTAATGAAGTGGTTAGAAGAGTAACCCCTATTAGCAGGCATCTCACTGCTCCTATAAGAGAAAATCTTGTCTCAACATTTAAAACGTTGATCAAAAATGAATCAATGAATTGCTCACCACAGCCCATGTTGGTCAGGACCCTATAGGCTTCCATGCCATCTTACTATATTCTTCAGCTTTGATTCCCAAAAGGCTTTCCAAGAGGTGCTGCACTGAAGGCTGCTAAATAAAGGCTTATGGTGTTACAGGCAAGATCCTGGCAAGGCTAGAGGATTGGCTGACTGAAAGGATGACAACCAGTGACTAGAACTCCATAGGGGTCAGTGTTGAGACCACAACTATTCACGTTCTTCAATAATGCTCTGGATAAAAGAACTGAGGGCACTGTTGATAAATTTGCAGATAATGCAAACAGTGTGGATGCTACCGAAAGGCTGCCACTACAGGAGTGGCAGATGGAAATCAAAGTGGAAACACTTTGATAGTCTAACCTCCATAGTGCCTATCTTCTAAACAGGGAAAAGCTTCAGAAATCTGAAGTACAAAGGCACTTAAGGAGTCCTCTTCAGGATTCTAAGGTAAACATGCATGTTCAACTGGCAGTTAAGAAGGCAAATGCAATTTCAGGGACACATTTCAAGAGCGCAAGAATACAATAGCAGGGGTATACTAGTGTGGCTGTGTAAAGCTTTGGTTAGTCCATATTTGGAATATTGTAAGCGGTTTATAGGTCCTGTATCAAAGAAAGGACAGGCTGGCAATTCAGCGTGACCAGAGGAGGTTCACAAGAATGATTCCGGGATGAAGGGCTTGTCATAAGCAGTTGAAGACTCGGTCTGTACTCAATGAAGTTTAGAAGGATGAGTGGTGGTGGTATTGGTGGGTGGAGAGTCTCATTGAAACACAAACTGAGAGGCCTGGATATAGTGGACATGGGGAAGATGTTCCCACTAATGAGAGAGACTAGGACCTGAGGGCACAGCCTCATCGTGACGGGACAACTCTTTAGAACTGAAATGAGGAAGAATTTCTTCACTAGAGATAGGTTACATTTATGGATCTCATTTGATGTAGGTGGTGGTGAAGGCCAAGTTATGAGTGTATTTAAGACATAGATTGATAGATTTTAGATCAGTAAGGGAATGAAAAGTTATGGGGAGAAGGCAGGAAAATGGGGTTGAGGAACATATCAACCATGATCGAATTGTGGCACAGACTGGTAGGCTAAATAGCCTAAATCTGCTCCTTTATCTCATGATCTGAGAGATCAACTTTAGATATTTCTCCCTTGTCCCTAGTTAGTTTAAAATTCTCCCATATCCCAGTTATACATTGTAGACAAGTTGTTGGAGGGAATCCTGAGGGACATGATTTACTTGCATTGGAAAGGCAAAAACTGATTAGGGAGAGTCAACATGGCTTTGTGCATGGGAAATCAGATCTAACTAGTTTTTTGAAGTGGATCAATGAAGGCAGAGTGGTGGACATGGTCAACATGGATTTCAGCAAGACATTTGACGAGGCTCTTCATGGTAGACTGGTTAGCAAGGTTAGATCACATGGAATATAGGGAGACCTAACCATTTGGAGAGAGAATTGGCTCAAAAGGTAGAAATCAGAGGCTTGTTTTTCAGACTGTAGACCTGTGACCAGCAGTGTGCCACAAGGATCGGGGCTGGGTCCGCTGTTCTTCATTTATAAAAGTGATTTGGATGTGAACATAGCAGGAATGGTTAGGTGGTTTGTAGACAACACCAAAACTGGAGATGCAGTGGTCAACAAAGGAGTACAATGGAACACCTTGATCAGATGGGCCAATGGGCCAAAAAGTGGCAGATGGAGTTTAATTTAGGTAAATGTGACAGGCTGCATTTTGGAAAGGCCAGCCACAGCAAGACATACACACTTAATGTTAAGGTTCTGGGCAGTGTTGCTGAACAAACAGACCTTGGAGTGCAAGTTCATAGTTCCTTGAAAGTGGAGTCATAGGTAGATTGAATGGTGAAGGCAGCATTTAAAATGCTTGCATTTATTGGTCAGTTCATCAGGTATAAGGGTTAGGAGGTCATGTGGCTGTACAGGACATTGGTTAGGCCACTTTTGGATTACTGTATGCAATTCTTATCTCCCTGCTATAAGGAGGATGTGGTGAAACTTGCAAGGGTTCAGAAACGAGGATTTTCCAGTGCTGGAGGGTTTTAGGGAGAAGCTGAATAGACTGGTGCTGTTTTCTCTAGAGCATCAGAGGCAGAGGGTTAACCTTAGAGGTTTATAAAATCATGATATGGCGAACAGCCAAGGGTTTTTCCCTGCGATGGGCGGAGTCCAAAACGAAAGGACATAGGTTAAAGGTGAGATGGAAGAGATTTAAAAGGTACCTTGGGGCCACTTTTTTCACGAAAAGGTGATGTATGAATAGAATGAGCTGCCAGAGAAAGTGCAGGAGTTTGGTACAATTACAACATTTAAAAGACATCTGGATGGATACATGAATAGGAAGGGTTTAGAGGTATATGGACCAAATGCTGGCAAATGGGACTAGATTAATGTAGGATATCTGGTCAGCATAGATGAATTGAACCAAAACGGTCTGTTTCTATGCTGTACAGCTCTATGATTATTAGAAGAACACTGATTTGAGCATGGTTTAGGTGCAGACCCACCCAACACTCAGCCCTTTCTTACCCAAGTATTAGTTCCTGTGTCATACAAACTGGAATGCATGCATCAGTAAACTCAATTGACTTCAAATTTATTGGGAAATTGCAGAGGCTCACTTGTCCCTGGTTCCCCTTACCCACCTCATTCACAATAACACTGCCCTGAACTTTACTAATATTCATTCTAAAGTGGCAATAACGGCCTCCTGATATCAAGTGTCCAAGTAACTTTGCCTTCCCTGATTCAGCGTGGGTAGTTCACCCTCCTGCTCAAATTCTGAGCTGAAATTGCTTGCCTTCAAAGACTTAGTTCAGATGGTTTTCCCCTGGATGAAAACAGTATCAAGGACATAGAACATGGGGCTGCTGTCCTTAATTGCAATATAGAATCATTGATATGTACAGCATAGAAATAGACCCTTAGGTCCAACTTGTCCATGCTGACCAGATATCCCAATCCAATCTAGTCCCATTTGCCAGCCTTGGCCCATATCCCTCTACACCCTTCCCATTCATATACCCATCCAGATGCATTTTAAATGCTGTAAGTGTACCAGCCTCCACCACTTCTTTTGGCAGTTCATTCATACACACCCACACCACCTTCTGCGTAAATAAGCTGCCCCTTAGGTCTCTTTTACATCTTTCCTCTCTCAACCTAAACCTATGTCTCTAGTTCTGGACTCCCCAACCCAGGGAAGAGATTTTATATTGCATGCAATTCTGGTCTCCTTCCTATCAGAAGGATGTTGTGAAACTTGAAAGGGTTCAGGAAAGATTTACAAGGACATTGCTGAGGCTGGGGGATTTGAGTTATAGGGAGAGGTTGAGTAACCTAGGGCTGTTTTTTCCATGGAGCGTCAGAGGCTGGGAAGTGACCAGATTGAGGTTTATGAGGGGCATGGATAGGATAAATAGACAAAGTCTTTTCCCTGGAGTGGGAGAGTCCAGAACTAGAGGGCATAGGTTTAGGGTGAGAGGGGAAAGATATAAAAGAGACCCAAGAGGCAACTTTATCACGCAGAGGATGGTATGGGTATGGAATGAACTACCAGAGGAAGTGGTGAAGGCTAGTACAATTGCAACATTTAAAAGGCATCTGGATGGTATATGAATAGGAAAGGTTTAGAGGGATATGGGCCAGGTGCTGGCAGGTGGGACTAGATTGGGTTGAGATATCTGGTCAGCATGGACGAGTGGACTGAAGGGGCTGTTTCTGTGCTGTACATCTCTGACTCTACAAGCTAAATTATATCAAAATACATACAAAAAATTAACAATTTCCCTCACTAAACTCTCACATTTGCACTCAGTTTCCTCAGTTCTGCCTGGAGAATGCATAGTCTTTGGTGCACTAGGACAGAAATCAATTGTTACAGGAGGTTACTCAGTCCATCATGTCTGCACAAACTGAGCATTTCACTCAAGGCCATTCTCTTGCCTTCTCCATAACCCTACACATTGTTTGAAAAGATACAGTCTAATCTCCTTCTGAATGCTTTGATTGAACCTGCTTCCATTCACTGCATGCGAACTTCCTTATACGATATTTGCTTCTTTTTCCAAACATTTTAAATCTTGGCACTTATGTTTCATAAATGTGACATTTCTCTCTGTTCTGCCTATACTCATGACTTTGAACACCATTATAGCTTATCATCAAGTGCAGAACCTTTAAAACTTCGCCACCTTGCTTACTAGTTCCACTACACTTTGACTCTTTGCGGTAGTCAGTGAACTTCTGAGAGTACATTACCATCCTAAAGGCTTCCTCCAACGTGGAAGACAATGGGTTATAACCTGAAGAATTTTCCCTGTCCATTTTCAACCTGATGCTGGGACTTCCTTTGATACAGAATCAATTTTGGAGGAGCTCCTGGACAATTTCTTCCTGACTGCCATAGTGCCACAAATCTCTAGAGACAGGACACAGTCACAGAAATCAATGGTAGTGTCTGCAATAGTGTCTGAAAGATACGATACCCAAGATCAACTATCAAGCTACTGCTGGACTAATCTGTGGGAAGCTCCCAGTTGTTTACTGGAGGGATTTTGCACAATCACCAAGGCTGTGCATGTTGCTTTCATTTTCTGTGCATTTTCTAGGTGGTCTATCTAGTTTCATTCCTTGAAACTTTGTGATGGCTACATACAATGGAGTAGTTTGCTTAGACCATTTCAAAGGGCCATTAAAAATCAATCACATTGCTGTCAATCTGGAGTCACATGTAAGTCAGATGTCCTGAGTGAACCTTTATAACTATCAACAACAGTAAACATGCTCAACATTAAACTAACTCTTAATTCTATGTTTTATAAAATTTAACACAAATTTTGCCAACTGTCATTATCCCTACAGCTTTAGTCTGGATTACCAGTTCCATTATGTTATTGCTTCCCCTCTTGTTTCAATTTACCTGGGCACTTGTTCACATTTTCAGTTAACTTGGATCTGGCGTGCGTTTTGAAACTCAGACATAAGATAGGCAAAGCAAGTAACAGTTAAGACAGTCCAATTAAAATTTGCTAATTTCACCATTCATATAGAATGAGTTTTAACTTCAGTATGAATTTCATGAGGGAACAAAAAAAAAACTAGAAAATCTGGCTAATTTCTAGCTAGTGGGAAAATCTATAGTTCTTATAAAAAGTCTTGCAGCCAAAAGAAAACACAGTCTGTAGATGATCCTGGAACCAAATAAGAAAGAAGCACCTACACAAGAGATAGTGAAAAAAAGTTAGACCACTGAAAATATCTAGAATGGAGGAGAATTAAAAAGTTATCATAATCAGACGGTTGCATAATTATATATGCAAGATATAAAAGCAGAAGAATTTTTTTGGTGAGAAAGTAGTAAAAGTGTATAACATAGTTGTTAGCAATCATATTATGAAGTTAATAGTGATTTTCCTGTTTAAATCTTTTACATGTAACATTGCCACAAGATTTTGTTTTTACCCAAGAACCATAGTTCTGCCAGTTAAAATAAGACGTTTGGCTTTCATTTTGTGTTAACACTACCCAACAGGATTAATACATGACAAGAAGATCCCTTAGTTTAAATGGGGTTGGAATTACTCCATCCACCAGCAGCCCAATGTTCTTTTAAATTAAATCAATATTATGAACAACCCAATGACCATATTTGAGCATTTAAGAATGTTATTTCAAAAGAAATAACAAGTCTGATTAAGGTAAGATGTGCAGACAAAGAAAACAAATGCATTCTGGTTAGACACTTTACCTTGAATCCCATGGGCCAGTGAATAAGATAGAGATCCAAATAGTCTAGATTCAGGTCAGTCAAGGTTTTATAACAGGCCTCCTTCACTTTATCTTTTGCATGAAAGGTGCACCAGAGCTAATGGGACAACAAAAATTATTAGCAAAATGACAAGATCGAAGCATGAAAAAAAATAAAATGCTCTTTTAACCTTCTCCCACATTTATTTCTCTGAAGTGGGGAATTTCTGTCAATACTTTGGAGAAAGTTAAAAAATGAATAGAAGTTCAGTGGTGGTAAATAAAATGTATTTATTTAGAGAAGTGAAAAGAAAATGCATTTCTCTTTTTTTTTAAAGTCGTTTAATATAATTTTAGTGCAACTAAAAAGTCTTATATTTGTTTCCCATCTCTAACTGTTCAAGTTACTTTTTGAACAACTGCAGCTCATGGGGTGTAGGTTCACCCAGGGACATTAAAGTCACCAATGCAGAATTTTGTAAAATGCAGTCAGTGAAAGACTGACAAGGTAGTTGAATCAGGTAGGTAAAAACAAGGACTGCAGATGCTGGAAACCAGAATCTGGATTAGTGGTGCTGGAAAAGCACAGCAGTTCAGACAGCATCCAAGGAGCAATAAAATTGACGTTTCGGACAAAGGCCCTTCATCAGCTGTATTCCTGATGAAGGGCTTTTGCCCGAAACATCGATTTTACCACTCCTCGGATGCTGCCTGAACTGCTGTGCTTTTCCAGCACCACTAATCCAGAAGTTAGTTGAATCAGGATTGTGTGTGGTTTAGAGGGGAACTTGCAAGTGGTTATTACCAGATATCTGATGCCCCAGCAAAAAAAAAATATAAATCTGGAATCCAAGGTCAATTTCAAATGTTTCAAAAATATAGCTAGTTCACCAAAGTCGCTTTAGAGATGGAAAACTGTCATACTCAGTGGCCTTGCCTACGTATGACTCCAAAACTACTAGAATGTGGTTGACTGTTAACTTCAGGGATGGGCAACAAATGTTAGCCCAGCCAGCAATACCAACTACCCATAAATGAATCAAACAAAATTAACTTTACACCTGACATCCTTATTCTTTTAGTTGGTACTGGTCACAAGTTTGAAAGATGCTGTCAGAAGACTATCAGTGGCAGTTACTGCAATGCATTACTACCATCGTGCATTGTGGAGGAGAGAATTAGTGTTTATGAATAATTTTCAAAACACCCCACTTTACCTTGCTGACAATGAAGAGATCTTCACGCTTTACTACCCCTTCCTTAATCTTCTGGTGTATGCCTTCACCCACTTCCTTCTCATTCTCATAAATATATGCACCATCAATGTGACGGTATCCTGTGTCAATGGCCGCCTTCACTGCTTCAGCCACTTGACCTTTTGGAGACTGAACAAAGCATTTGTTAGAAACCAAAATCAAATTTAAAACAAAGACTCTATGGAACAGAGGTGAATAATTGAAACTAATACGTCCTATTATTTTACAACTGTCTCTCGCTCTGGCTCCCCCTCCCCCTCTCTCCCTCCCTCCCTCCCTCTCAAGAGAATGCCTATTCACACTCAGAATACTTCACTGTCTGAAATAATGGAATTTTCTCTGATATAGATTCCATCCATGACTCAAATTTTCAAATTTATCACCCTATGTAGTGAATGAAACCAGGTGAATCCAGTTGAGTATAACATCCTTGATTGGGGCTTTAATTTGGGAAAAGTGAGGACTGCAGAGGCTAGGAGATCAGAGTCGAAAAGCGTGGCAGTAGAAAAGCACAGCAGATCAGGCAGCACTCGAAGAGCAGGAGAATCGACTTTTTGGGCATAAACCCTTCAACTTTTATTAACTTGGGCCAACCAGGAAGCCGAGCTGACCAATATTAACAGTGAATTTAGAATCTCTTCAGTTCTGGGTACTGACGCTAGGCTAGGGCTGACCACAGCCCTACAATAGATAGTATAGTGAAGGTGGTGTTTGGTACTTTTCTTTATTGTTTGTATTGTGCAAATAAATAAAGCATGACGTGGTGATGGGATACCAGCCTCTGTGTAGTTATTTCACCCTGCATGTTTGTTTCTTACAATCAGATCCATCTGTTAACTTGCCCACCTCTCTTCTAGCCCAGACACCATGGTTGGCTAACATAGTGCCACTATTTAAGAAAGGTGGTAAGGACAAGCCAGGGAACGATAGACCAGTGAGCCCGATGTCAGTGGTGGGCAAGCGGTCGGAGGGAATCCTGAGGGACAGGATGCACATGTATTTAGAAAGGCAAGGACTGATTGGGGATAGTCAACATGACTTTGTGTGTGGGAGATCATGTCTCACAAACTTGATTGAGTTTTTTGAAAAAGTAACATTGAGGATTAGTGAGAGCAGAGCAGTAGACATGATCTATATGGGAGACTGGTTAGCAAGGTCAGATCTCATGGAATACAGTGAGAACTAGCCATTTGGACATAGAACTTGCTCAAAGGTAGAAAACAGAGTGGTGGGGGAGGGTTGTTTTTCAGATTGGAAGCCTGTGATCAGTGGAGTGTTACAAGGATTGATGCTGGATCCACTACTTTTTGTCATTTATATAAAATGATTTGGTTGTGAGCATAAAAAGGTATTGTTAATAAGTTTACAGATGACACCAAAATTGGAGGTGTAGTGGACAGCGAAGAAGATTACCTCAGATTACAATAGGATCTTGATCAGATGGGCCAATGGGCTGAGGAGTGGCAAATAGAGTTTAATTTAGATAAACACAAGGTGCTGCATTTTGGAAAAGCAAATATTAGCAGGACACACATACTTAATGTGTCAGGTCCTGGGAAGTGTTACTGAACAAAGACCTTGGAGTGTAGGTTCATAGCTCCTTGAAAGTAGTTGTAGCTAGATAGGATAGTGAAGGTGGCGTTTGGTATGCTTTTCTTTATTGTTCAGGGTATTGAGTACAGGAGTTGGGAGGTCATGCTGTGACTGTAGAGGACATTGGTTAGCCCACGTTTGGAACTTTGCATGCAATTCTGGTCTCCTTCCTATCAGAAAGATGTGGTGCAACTTCAAAGGGTTCAGAAAAGATTTACAAGGATATTACCAGGATTGGAGGATTTGAGCTTTAGGGAGAGGTTCAACTGGCTCAGGCTGTTTTCCCTGGAGCATCAGAGGCTGAGGGGTGACCTTAGAGGTTTAGAAAATCATGAGGGGCATGGATAGGGTAAATAGACAAGGTCTTTTGCCTGGGCTGGGGAAGTTCAGAACTAGGAGGACATAGGTTTAGGGTGATAAGGAAAAGATATAAAAGGGACCTAAAGGGCAACTTCTTCATGCAAAGGGTGGTGTGCATGTGCGTGTGGAATGGGCTGCCAGAGGAAGCGGTGGAGGCTACTACAATTGCAACATTTAAAAGGCATCTGGATGGGTATATGAATAGGAAGGGTTTGGAGGGATATAGGCCAAGTGCTGGCAGGTAGGACTAGATTGGGTTGGGATACCTGGTGGGCATGAACAAGTTGGACTGAAGAGTCTGTGTCTATGCTGAACATCTGTGACTCTACGACCATTGTCAGCATTTGTAACTCCATCTTTCTGCACACAACCTCTTCCTCCTACTCTTCCACCTATCCACACATTGCTTTTCGCGACATATTTTAACAATTCTTAAAAATATTCAAATAGTGTTCCATTCCTAGTGCCACATCTTTGCAAGTGGATCACTCCAACTCAGTCATCCACTCTCCAGCTTTCATTAGTCTTACTGTATTCCCATCATCCCACACAATGCCTTTTCAGCCTGACTACAAGCACCCCATTTTGAAAATACAATTCCAAATCTCTACAAATTCATCCCTCAAATGAATCATTCTAAATATACATTTTTCTTCCTCGCTCAGTGACAAAGGTTAGAAACATGCCAAGGTTCAGATTATACCTTAGGATTCATTTACCAAAGAAATACAGATATTAATTTATGAAGTTTTCAAACTGATTTCCACACTGTAAATAATCTAATCTGATCTATCTCTTGCTTACTTTAAGCCCAAGACACATTGTTTGTAGTAGTTTTGAAACAGGTTTTGGTATATCTGAAATCAGACAGCTGATAGTTAGCGTGCAACTCAATGGCTATATAAACCTGCTTTCACAACATTCCGTATTGAATTGCCTGAAAATCTATCCTTGGTCTTTTCCTTAACAGATCCTTTAGAAATAATTTGTCACTTCCACTTCTCTCCCACTTCACACACCTACAGTACATGTGAATGTAAAAAAAACAAAAGTTAGATTTTCCCCTAAACAGATCCAAAATGGTGAAATTAAAGCAGAAAAAATGTTGGAACAATTCCACTATCTCCACCTGGAGAGAAACTGAATGAATATTGTAAGATGATGATCCGATAATCTTTTGCACCCATTTAAAGATTTGGCCTAACTTGCTGAAAATACCCAGCATGGTTTTGTTTTAATTTCAGGTTTTCTAGTAACTGCAGCATTTTTTTAAAAACTTGTATCAGAATGACAGATATCAATGTTTAGCTACCAACAACAAATTCTGCTCACATGTTATGCAATTCCAGCCTGCCTCAGAAATAAAATCAAAACATTAGATGGATTCCTGGGATGGCAGGAGTGATGTATAACAGACAGAAACTGTTAGAAGAATGAAGGGAATATCAAAGAAATCCAGAAGAATCTCACAGGACGAGACAGGGCAAACACAAAGGATGCACCCAAAAATGATTGAGGGGGGTCACAGCTTAAGAAAGTAGGGCTACTACTGCAATGTAGTAACCCTACATTCCCCCCACAACCCCAATCCAGCACCCACCCTCCCTGCCCTTTCCCCCAACCCCCCTT
>NC_057728.1:758607-763369 GCF_004010195.1 Chiloscyllium plagiosum | reverse complement strand
CCCACTTTCCAACCCCAACCCTCTCCTCACTTTCCAACCCCCTCTCTCCAAACCCTCTGCCTGTTCCCCGTCTCCTGCCACACTGCACTGGCGAAGATGCTCCTCTGCTCGGGACTGAGCTGCCTTCGTGTGAACGGGAGCCGGGCTTCTTATCCCTCACCTTCCATGTGCCCAGACCGATCTCGGGCATAGCCGCTCCTGTGTTTAGGACGATCACCATCGCGTCGTAGAAGCTGCTAGAAACGGCCTGCGCCGCGCCGCGCCGCGCGCTCCGGCGGTTGCTCTTTTCAGTGCCCTCCGAGGCTCGAGCCGCCCCCTGGGCGGGGACTGCATGCCGACCTGACGCCTTGATTGGCCAGCAGACGGTGTCAATCAACACTCCCAGGCGAACCCTTCCCCGCTGCAGCCACCGCCGGCCGCCCCCTCATTCTCGGGTGTTGGGGGGGGGGGAGTCTTCGCAAAGAACCGAGTGAACTGCTCAAAATCAGAGACGAGAGCAATAGAGTGGCTGGGGAGATCTCAGCGGGTCTGGCAGCATCAGGGGTGACCCTTCTTCAGCACGGCGGGGGGGGGGTCTTCACTAGTTCACGAGGGGGGGCGGACTAATTCTCCGCAGTGTGAGAGCTGTGGAGGAGGGGGTTTCCCGTGTGTTTGTGGGGAACCTCGCCGTCTTTGACCGGCGAGCGCTGGCTTCTTTCTCAACTTCTGGAGACTTCGCAGAACAGAATCCCGGAAACATGGCCCATCGATTCTACGCCGTCCCACTCAGACCCTGTAACCTCGCCTGTGCAAACTGCATATTCTGATCAAAGGCGGCTGCCCGAAATGTCCATTCCTCCGCTCCTCGGATGCTGGCTAACCCGCCGTGCTTTCCCAGCCTTTCGACTCTTGATGTCCAGCATCTGCGGTCCTCACTTCCTTCCCTCGACGTGCACATCCCTCGACGCCATAGGCAGAGTAGCGTGGAGAATCGCCCTAACCTGCACACCGTGGGACTGAGAGAGGGGTCCACAGGAAAACCCGTGCAGACAAGGGGAGAATGGGCAAACTCCCACAGGCGGTCGCAGGAGAGTGGAATCAAACCTATGTTCCCTGGCGCTGTGAGAGGACAGTGCTAATTACTAAGCTGCCCCCCCCCCCCCCAAAACTTAATTTGTAGGAATCCAAACTGGCACCCTCAATATAACCATGCTGCAATCGGAGCAAATGTTAAACGGACACCATGCCTTCTCTGCTGCAAAAGTCACTTAAGACGTAACAGGAGTCTCCGTGCCCCGGCCAATATTCCATTCTCCATCAAGAAATAACAAAGCATTTTGGTTATTCATGAAAACAAATGCTTAAAAACATTCAGCAAGCAATCTGTGAGTAGATATAAGCAGAGCTAATGTTTTGATTGGTAAACTTTATCAGAGATTACCTAGTGAGTACCTCTGCATTTAATGGGAGCTTCCTCCGTGAACGAATTGCCGTGTTTGCTACTGGACAATAGTGACTACTCTTACTCATTTTGTTATGCCAAGTTTGTAAAATGGACCATATTAATGTAAATAGTAATCCCTAACATAAATATCCTGGAGTATTCTATGGCACCTGCTAACAACTATCATTTTCCAAACATCTGGACAATCCCAAACTGCACTGACCATCATATTTCTAAACGCAAGCCAATGGATTGCTTGATCTAACACAGCATTAACATTTTGACACATAAGCATCTGTGCTTTCTCAGCGTACTGGTGTAAATATTTCATGGGGTTAAAAAAAATTAATGCTGAACATGTCTAAAGCAGTGTGAAACAGTGTTAAAGAAAATGGCATTGTTGCTGATTAATTTGATTTCTGACCTCCAGAAGTCATGTTGGAGCTGTGTATTGCCCTATTCAGACTACTGCAGCATACAACCTTATTGAACAAGCAAGATCGTTCAAAACAGAGCTGTAGCTGGGAAGATCAGTAATTCAGATTTCTGGTCCAGGACCAGTGAGGAGATATTTGATCATTGAATGGTAGAGGAAAAAGTGAGGATTCTGGAAGAGCACAGCAGTACAGGCAGCATCCGAGGACAGGCAAAATCCGAGGACAGGCAAAATCAACGTTTCGGGCAAAAGCCCTTCATCAGGAATAAAGGCAGAGAGACCAGTGAGGAGATATTTGATCATTGAATGGTAGAGGAGAAAGTGAGGACTCTAGATTAGTGGTGCTGGAAGAGCACAGCAGTTCAGGCAGCATCTGAGGACAGGCAAAATCCGAGGACAGGCAAAATCGACGTTTCGGAAACGTCGATTTTGCCTGTCCTTGGATTTTGCTTGTCCTCGGATGCTGCCTGAACTGCTGTGCTCTTCCAGCACCACTAATCCAGAATCTGGTTTCCAGCATCTGCAGTCATTGTTTTTACCTTTTTAGAAAGTGAGGACTGCAGATGCTGGAGATCAGAGCTGAAAATGTGTTGCTGGAAAAGCGCAGCAGGTCAGGCAGCATCCAAGGAACAGGAGAATCAACGTTTCGGGCATAAGCCCTTCTTCAGGAATGGTAGAGTCATACAGCACAGAAACACCCTTCGATCCAACCAGTATATGCCCAAGTGAGTCCTACTTGCTTGCTCCTGGTCCACATCCCTCTAAACCTTTCCCATTCATGTACTTCTCCAAAAATCTTTTAAGTATTGTAATCGTACCCACATCCTCAGGAAGTTCATTCTGCATGTGAACCATCCTTTGTATAAAAAGATTGCCCATCATGTCTTTTTCAAATCTCTCTCGCCTCTCCTTAAAAATGTGTCCCCTAGCCTTGAAATCACACTTCCTAGAAAAAAAGACAATTACCATTTACCCTATCTATAACCTTCATTATTTTATAAACTTTTATAAGGTAACCTTTCTACCTCCTATGCTCCAGTGAAAGAACTCCCAGGCACCCTCCAATAGGAAGGGTGTTGTGAAACTTGAAAGGGTTCAGAAAAGATTTACAAGGATGTTGCCAGGTTTGGAGGGTTTGAGCTGTAGGGAGAGACTGAATAAGCTGGTGCGGTTTTCTCTGGAACTGAGGGGTGACCTTATAGAGGTTTATACAATCATGAAGAGCATGGATAGGTTAAATAAACAAAGTCTTTTCTTAGTCAAGTAAAATGTCTGCTCATTTTTTTTTTCCAAATTATTTTACTTTTAATTTCTCAATTTTAATTTCACATCCTGTATTTTTCTGCAACTTTGTTTGCTTCTCTGCATCACATGCTTAGAATTCAGTGACTTGACATGGCTGAGGGGAGATTAATCCCTCTGGGCAAAGCAGTTGCTAGCTGGAGAATTTGAAAGCTGATCACTAAGGGAATTGTATAGTGGCAATAACCATAGAATTATAGAGTCAAAATCTTGCCAAAGTTATTGCACTGGTGTGAAGCCATTTTGTAAACCAAAGTGTGGAAATTCAATTTGGAGTAATACCACCATTTCCAAGTTTTACTGTCTTAAATGTTTTTCCTTAAAGTAATGGCTTAAGACAAACACACTGGTGCACATTTATCAACATATGCTCACACACATTACACTTTCATTCACACACCTAACAGACACACATACGTTGAATCACAGAATTGTTACGATGTAGAAATAAGCCATTTGACCCCACTATGCCTCCACTAGCTCTTCCAATATGCATCTTTACTTAGTGCTAATCTCCTGCCTTTTCCCTACCGTGGCACATTATTCATATCCCTCAAATGAACTTGCCTCTACCACACTTCCAGGCAGTACAATCCATAACCTAACTGCACACTGTGTGAAAAAGCTTTTCCTCACATCATCCTTGCTATTTTACTTTAAATTTATGCCCTTTTGTTCTTGTTCATTTTACAAGCAGGAATAACTTCTCTCTCTCTCTCCCTCCCCGTCCTTATCCAAGCGGCAACAATCTTTCAAAAATATGTCAATCAAATCTCTTCTTTGTGTTCTTTTTTCAAAGGAGAACAGTCCCAACACCTGCAATCTATCCTCATAGTCGTAGAGTCCTACAACAGGCCCATTGGTCTAAACTGGTCCACCGACCAAAATGTCCATCAACATTCATCCCATTTCCCTGCATTTGGTCCATATCCTTCTAATTCATGCATTTGTCCAAATGCCTTTTAAATGCTGTTAACGTATCCTTCTCAAAAATATTGCCCCTCAGGTTCCCTTTTAATCTTTCCCCTCTAACCTTAAACTGATGCCCTTTAGTCCTTCATTCCCCAACTCTGGGAAAAAGGCTGAGTGCTTTTACACTATCCATGGCTCTCATGACCTTATACACTTTTTTTATATATAGAACAATACAGCATAGAACAGGCCCTTCGGCCCACGATGTTGTGCCGAACATTTGTCCTAGCTTAAGCACCCATCCATGTACCTATCCAATTGCCGCTTAAAGGTCACCAATGATTCTGACTCTGCCACTCCCACAGGCAGCGCATTCCATGCCCCCACCACTCTCTGGGTAAAGAACCTACCCATGACATCTCCCCTATACCTTCCACCTTTCACCCTAAATTTATGTCCCCTTGTAACACTCTGTTGTACCCGGGGAAAAAGTTTCTGATTGTCTATCTATTCCCCTGATCATCTTATACACCTCTATCAAGTCACCCCTCATCCTTCTCCGTTCCAATGAGAAAAGGCCTAGCACTCTCAACCCATCCTCGTACGACCTATTCTCCATTCCAGGCAACATCCTGGTAAATCTTCTCTGCACCCTCCCCAAAGCTTCCACATCTTTCCTAAAATGAGGC
>NC_057728.1:757731-758083 GCF_004010195.1 Chiloscyllium plagiosum | reverse complement strand
GAGGCAAGACCTATCCCTCACAAATCCGTGCTGGCTGTCCCTAATCAAGCAGTGGCTTTCCAGATACTCATAAATCCTATCCCTCAGTACCCTTTCCATTACTTTGCCTACCACCAAAGTAAGACTAACTGGCCTGTAATTCCCAGGGTTATCCCTATTCCCTCTTTTGAGTAGGGGCACAACATTCGCCACTCTCCAGTCCCCTGGTACCACCCCTGTTGACAGTGAAGGTGAAAAGATCATTGCCAACGGCTCTGCAATTTCCTCTCTTGCTTCCCACATAATCCTGGATATATCCCGTCAGGCCCGGGGGACTTGTCTATCCTCAAGTTATTCAAAATGTCCAACACAT